>NW_028141172.1:9164709-9306770 GCF_030444845.1 Prenolepis imparis | reverse complement strand
AACAGATGTACCAACAATTTGGAATAAATATAAAGATTTCATGATTGAGGACTTTGTACATAACAATGATGTAAATCCTGAAAATATGGCTTTAAACCATATACAAGGAATTCTGATAAATAATGGAAGTAACTGTGAGAACTTCCAATTGCCAAATCCAACTCCAGTAAATATTTACGTAACAGAGTATAATGTGGATGAAGAAAGAATGGTGATTATTTATTATCGACACTAAATGCTGAGCAAAAGCACGTGTACGATATAGTCATGCGAGCTATTGAAAATGAAAATGAACCTCAGAGGTTATTTTTTATTGACGGGTTTGCAGGAAGTGGTAAAACATACCTATTTAACACATTTTTAAGTGTTATTCGAGGAAGAAACGAAATAATTCTTCCATGTGCTTCAACTGGAATTGCAGCCACACTTCTGAAAGGAGGAAGAACTTATCACTCTCTGTTTAAGCTTTCAATCCCAATTGATGATGGAGCTAAATCAAATATTAGAGGAAATTCTCAAGTTGCACGAGAATTGATTAATGCCAAATTAATCATATGGTATGAAGTGAGCATGACTGTTGGACATGCTTTAACAGCAGTTGATAAACTTTTAAAGGATTTGATGAAGAATCCTCGACCATTTGGAGGAAAAGTAATTTTATTTGCAGGAGATTTCAGACAAAATCTCCCAGTAGTGCCTCATGCACAAAAAGCAGCTATAATTGAATCGACTGTAAAATACAACCCTATATGGAGTAACGTAATTCAAGTTAAATTACAGCAAAATATGAGAACTGCGGAAGAAAAAGAATTTTCAAATTGGCTAATGCAACTCGGAGATGGTAAATTATCAAATACGGATGGACTACATCTCGATACAATTGAAATCCCCAAAGATTTTATATCAAAAGAATCTCTTATTAATGAGATTTTTGGTGATAGAATCACCATGGAACGGATTAGAGAAAATCCAGATCGAGCGATACTTTGTCCTAAAAATGAGGATACTTTTAAAATTAATGACGCAATCCTTTGTCAAATGGAAGGAGAGGAAAGGGAATATCTCTCAATTGACTTTATTAGTAAGTGATAGTAAGTGATGATCCACAGGAGCAATTAAATTTTCCAACTGAGTTTTTAAACTCTCTGACACCTTCTGGAATGCCAGTTCATCGACTTAAAATAAAAGTCAGTGCTATAATAATCCTATTAAGAAATTTAAATACTAAGAAAGGACTTTGTAATGGAACAAGATTTATTGTAACTAATTTGAAAAATAATCTAATTTATGCGGAGGTTCTAACTGGTCCTGCTCGAGGACAGATTGTCATCATTCCAAGGATAGATTTAATTACAAGTGATTTGGAATTGCCATTTAAATTTAAACGAAGACAGTTTCCTATTCGAGTATCATTTGCTATGACAATAAATAAAATGTCACAAGGACAGAGTTTAGAAAAAATTGGGATTTATTTGCCACATCCTGTATTTGCTCATGGTCAACTTTATGTGGCATTTTCTAGAGCAACCAAAAGGGAAAGTGTAAAAATTAAGATTGATGAATTTAGCAATCAAGGACATCTAATTGAAGGAAGTGAAAAATGTTTTACAAAAAATGTAATATACAGAGAAATTTTGTAAATTGAAGAATTATGAAATTGTATGAGAGCTAATAATAGCGGGTTAGCGGTGGGTACATTAGATGTAATCAAAAAATATTTGAGTAAGGAAAAAAAATGGGTATAATAATTAAATAATAAAAAAAATTAAAATTTGTATGTATATATATTTACTAAACTAATGTTTCAGATTTAAAACATATTAAATTGTATGGAAATTAAAATAACAAAAAAAATTAATATAAGCAAATAAAATTTTAATTATAAATATTTAAGTTTATGCAAAACAAGACGCAAAATACAATATCAGGGAGTGAAAAAAAAATAATAGTAGTCATCTTCGAAAAATTTGCAACATTTGATATAAATTTCGTGAAAATCGATCCAAAAATATGGAAGTAGTTCGCGGTAATACAGACAGAACAATTAATCTTTTGTGTTAAATCAGGTTTTATAAAGGCTTTATGAGAACCGCGCGAAGCGCGGTCCGAATTATAAAAGCTTTGAGGACCGCGCTTCGCGCGGTCCGAAACGCTAGTTATTCTATATTATAAAATTATATAAGATACTTAATATTATATAAATATAAACATATGCAATATCTATCGTAAGAGAAATGTAATCTTATTATGCAATCATATTAATTATATTTATGAGTTATTATGCAATCTTATTAATTACATTTATTTATATATCATTCTGGAATATAAATACTGACAATGATAAATATTAATGTATACATTTTTCTATGGCTTTATTAAGATTCTTAATTTTATTGAAACATTATACACAAAGTTTTTATTTAAATAAATTTATAATTTTATAACAAATTAAGTTATTTTTATATGAAAAGATATTCTAACAATAAGCGCGTTATTATTTGAAATTTAGATGAAGCATAAAGGAGATCTTGATTTTAATATATATGTTGTCAAAATCATCCTAAATAATCTTCAAAAAATTTTAACTGTCGACCATTATTTATTCAAAAGTATTAACAAATAATAAATTTTTATGCAAAACAAAATTCTAATCTGAACTGTCACAATAAAAAATTTAATTTTCCTTTATTATTGTTTTAGAAAAAAAAATTTTTTTCTGTATCCTAAAACTATATCATTTGTAATACTTTTTAAAACAAGTGAATAAATTATTATTGAATAAATTTTAATTTGTACATACTTGTATATCTGGAAAATTTTTTAACATTAAGATCACAAAATTTATAGTAACAGCAGTTGTGTCGGCGGCCTGATAAATAAATAATTATATATATTTATTTTTTATATACAATTATAATTATATATGTAAAAATACTTTACATACCCCAAGTAGCATATTAATTAAGTTATCGCGTACCATCTTTCGTGTCAACTTATTTTTATAAAATGCTTCCAATAAAACATGAAGAAGTGACCTATCTATATAATTTAAGGAATATAAGCTTTTTTGTGAGTGTTAAGTGCATGCGTATGTACGTTTATGAGTATATATGTATATATATGTAAGTATGTTAATTATTTTCTCAATTTTATGATGAAGATTTTATAATTATTTATAAATTAATTAAGAAAAAAAAAAAATAAAAATGAAGCAAGAATGAAAAAAAAAGACGCTACAATGAATTTACAACAATGAAAAATATTAAATATTTTAATAATAAAACACATTATAATAATATTTTATCTAAAGCTATACATAAAAGAAACTCATTTTGTTATCTGTGCAATATTAAAATGCAAAGAGCTCAAAACGTACAAATAAAATACCAACAAACTTACGACTTGTTTTATCTTTAGTCTTGGTATTCATTTCATTTAATATATACATTTGCTGCTGTATTACCTATGTAATAATAAATTGTGTAGTATATAATATGCTATGCAAGCAAGAGTAATAATATTTGCAATATTTACTTTATCCATAGCTGAATTTGCGATGTTTATAGTTTCTCGCTGTTTTCGTCCCACAGCAGTGAGATTGAATATAAAATTAGGGAATAGAAGTATATTTTTTAATCGTAATTTGAAAGTTTCTTTGAAACTGAAAAATGTTTTTGTTTAAATAATATTTTGTAAAATATAGAAGCATATTTAACTAATCGTGTTTATTAAGTTCCATCAATAAAATTAAAAATAAATATTGATTTCTATAAATTTATATGTCAATAAATCTATTTATATAACAAAAATTTTATTTAGAATTCAAGTGTTTCCTTTATAAAATATTCTCTTAAAAGTACAATTTTTATAGAAGGAAATTTAATTATCTTTATTTATATCAAACCTTTTCTTACCTTTCTGTTGCTTTGAAATATTGGTTTACTACTTGATCCGTTATATATTCCTCTTTGAGGTCCGTCATTGCAACTTTATAACGTCAAATAAAAGTGAACTCATTATTCAAAATAGCTATAGTTATTGACTAATTATATTGAGTTACTTATTAAACATTAAATTTACCAAATAAATGTGATATGTAATTTTAAAATAGGAGATGGATGCTTCTTTAACAAGTATTTGAAAGTAACAATCAGCTGTAAAATACTGTATTTATTACTATTACCTTACCACTTGCAATAGTTGAAGTACATTCTGATAAAGGTTGAAGAAAGAAAACTTCATTCCCGTTTAGTCCTTTTTCTAATTTGTCCGTCAATATTAAGGATTGTTCGACAAATATATTAAAATATTTTTGTAACATATTTGTATTAAAACTTGGCGCCATCATTTTTCGATATTCAGTCCATATAGGTGCTGAAATTAATTTTATAAGAAGATAATAAAGAAAGAAAGATAAATTTTACGAAAAAATTAAAAATAAATTAAAAAATAATTTATTAAGTCACCGATCACTCTGATTTTCACATGTATTATAGTTTTGAATCACGCGCACTTTGAATCGCTACAAATTCTTCTAACAATAAGTCATATTACTTTAAAGAATTTTATACTTTTTAAATCTGTTAAAAATAAATATCTTTCTAAAAGTAACTAATTATGTTTTATCTTTTTAAAAATACATATCTTACCAGGAGCTGTCAATATTCCTTTGCCACATATTGGTTCAAATAATTTATATATTATACTTTTATCCAAGCATCGACTGTTTTGTAAAATTGTCTACAATGTTATATAAAATTTTTAAAAATATTTTTCCAATACACATTTATTTGTGTCATTTCAAACAATTAACATACACTTCAGAAAATCATTTTGATTAGATATTATAAATATAAAAGTTATTTATTTTAAATAGATTTTCTTTCTATAAAAAATATAGATACTAATTTATTTATAAAAGATGTAAGTAATTTATAACAATAATTATTATTATTATTAAGTAATAATATTATATATATATATATATATATATATATATACAGGGTGTCCAATTTTAATCTATCATCCCTCGTAACTTTGCAGGAAGCGATCGTAGAAAAAAATGTTTTATACGAAAATTTTTTGACTTCGAGAGAAACATAAGATAGTCGTTTGACGATCACATAAAGGTCATCTTCAATTTCTTAAATGGAACCTATTATTTTTTATTGCATATTCTTGTAGCCTATCTCGAGAGCTTTCCAAAACTATAATAAAGTAATTTTTTAAAAATTACTTTTTGTGAGTTATAAGGTTTGAAGTTAACAATTTTTTTACATAAAATGTAAAATATCTTGTAAAATATTCAGTTTTCGGCAATGTCACCTTAATACTTTTATGCACGGAATAATAAGACCAATCAATTTGTGTAAAGAAAACACATAGTTGCTTTTAAGAAAAAGTACGCAGTTGCATGTTACAAATTACATAAATTTTTAACAGTTAACATTAATAAATAATTCTTGATTATTATTAGTTTGATTATCATCAGTTTAATTAATTATCATTAATATAAATTAAACTAATCGCAAATTTAGCATTTGTTAAACAGCATTATGTTGTTACGTCCTGGCCTGCACGAAGGAAAGGCCGCTCGAAGGTCTGGCCCTTTTGCAGGTCAACGACTGGATAGTCGCTTTTACCTGGCTTATCTCAGGGGTCCGTTCGTCGATCCTTTTCGGTAAGGGAATTAAATCCCCCTTTTACGCGGGATAGGACCTTGTGCGATCTCGGGGGATATAGAAAGGAACACAGGGGTTTAAATAAGACTTTAAATTCGCGTAATGTAAATAATTATCATTTATTCAAAAAATAAAATCTTAATAATATTCGGAGAATTAGACAATTGAATTTGTGGACATGTATAAACAATTATATATGAGTGTGTGTGTAACGTTGATATGAAATTCGACTCGTCAGTGAAGTCGATGACCTCGGGACGGAAAGGAGAAGAAGGAGGAGCGGTTTCGTTTAGGACCTAACGATAGAAAGCGCTCTCGGAACTCCTGCGAATCGTGCAGGTCGTAGTGATGTGCTATGAGGCGGTTGAGGATTCGCGTTGGCTTTTGATCGTCCCGTTTCAATCGAAGAGCGCGTTTCAATGCTCGACGGGCAGCAATTTCCACTACGGATTGTTAGGTTTAGTCACGATTCCGGGGATTTATTCACTTCCGTGATCGTAGAAGAATGAGAGTACTCACTGTTGACTGTATATTATTTGGTGAGCGGGCTGGCAGCTATTGATCCTCAGGATCGATGGTTCCTTCGAGTGGTGTGGGCGAAGGGGTGTAGGTTGACTGTAGCTAGTAGCTGGTTGTTGAGCCCTGATGGTCACAATATATGCTTAATGCGAGGATCCAGTATGAAGTGCGTAACTGCCACGACGTAGGCGGAATTAAAGAGAGCGTTCTTGGAAGATTCGCTGCTTTTATACTATTCGTCTGCCCTTCTTATAGGGCAAAGGGCATCTTCTTTTCTTGTGACTCATAGTCATACGTTCGGTGTTTAATCCCTTTTGCGCAACGCATTGCTCTCTTGTATAAAGGGTTCTTTCCTAATTCTGATCTTTGGTCCGCTGATAGCGCGTGTCGATCGTGATATTTCAACATTACCTATGACTTATTGATCAAAGTGTAGGTTTCGTAATCTCACGGTCGAGTTGTTTCACAATCACTGTCTTTCTCCGTTTAATTCTTATAACTAAGTTCGGTCTTATAATTAATATGTTCGCGGAACGCGAATCTGCGTAAATCGGGGAGGAGAAAAGAATCGTGCAGTCCACAGGACGTAACAGTACACTATGATCAAAGCTTGTGAATACTTGTCGAATATTTTTTCAATTATAAATGTACCTGACAAGGATTTCCCTCCAGTACTCCAGGTGATTTACAAATTGTAAAGTTTATCGAAAATCGTAATAGATATTAGAGGTTAATGCATACAAACAATTTTACATCATAATTCTGATATAAGTTCTTGAAAAATAGGGTAATATGTAGTTAAAAAGAAACTTAATTACGTGCTAATTATACATGATAAATTTTTAATGATAAACCAATTGTCTATTTTTTTAGAAACCGGAAATAAGTAGCGTCATTATCATTACAAACAAACTCATTATTTATTTTTATCATTACTTTTCAAATCTACGCGACATATTTTATATACTAATAAACTATATTATAAATTAAATACTAATAAACACGCAAAGAACATTGAATTTTTCTACAAATTTCGATACAATTTTATGCATCTTTTTTTTAATTATCTTTTAATCGCAATAAAATTTTGCAACTTTTATTTTAAACGAGATAATGTGATATAAATTTTGTTTTATCTTTTGTTTTTCGTATAAATTTTTGCTTGAAAAACAAACTTTTAATTATAACTTAATTTAATTCACAATTATCAGAATATCATATACAAATTTTAATTTGCGTAAAGTTGAAAGTATAAAAATAAGCAATTAATTTGGTAAAAATAAAATTAAAGGAATTAATTGAAAAATAATTTATTACATTAGAAATTTAATAAAATTTATTAATTCGGAGCTTATTTTAATCACTGACTGAAATGATATAATATATAATAATTGTGGTAAATAAGAATGTGCATTTTTTCCTCACATATATTATATTTAATTTGGTATATAATCTAATAATCGAATAGAAAAATATATGTTTTAAATTGTAGGAAGTATTAGTGAAAATAAAAGGGTTGTTTGAACACAGAAATGAGCATATATATATACATTCATATATAAATACGAGGATATACACGATCAATTGGAACCCATAGAAGACGATTTGAGTAAATATTTAAAACAGGAACTCATAAAATGGGGATGTGTTATCAATAATTACTTGTGCATAGAACTAGTCAAAAATAAATTGGAATTGTATGTAAAAAATTGCAATAGAAATAAGTAAGCTTTCTTTTAATATTAATTATTTTTGTAGATATTTTTCTATATCTCGTGTGCGCGTATGTTAGACATATTACGTTAAAGGAAATGCAATATAAAATCAAATATACATATATGTATATTATTATTGTATTGTATATAACATATGCCACATATGTTTCTTGTTTCTCTGATATAATTTCTGTTTGTATACACAGAAAAAATAATAAAAGAAATAAATAAAGAGCAGTTATAAGAATAATTTCTAAATAGGTTTTTTCAATATGAAATAAATTTTGAAGAAATAAAAGAAAATTGTTCCTATATTATTTATATAAATTTATAAATTATATATACATATATATATACTATAATATATTTATATATATACATTGAAATCTTTTTTAGATTAATACATTCGATTTAAGAAAATTTGGCACAATTAAAAGTTAAAAAATTTAAAAAAATTTTTTTAAGAAAATACAATACAAAAAATAATTCTTATAATTATTTATCCATTATTCTTTTTATTATTGTAACAGAGATTATACAAAAGAAAGAAAAATTTGCGGATCTATTTAATTATATCTATATATAATTATTTTATATATATTTATATTTATTTTATATATGAGTCTTTTTTATATATCTATAATAATTATTTTATATATATTATATATATATATATATATTTATTTATATATGAATCTTTTCTATGGATATTTATTTATATAAAAAAGTTATATATTAAATATCAATAATAGATATGTCAAGAACTAGAACATTTCTTTTTTGTTTGTCGTAGCATGTCGCCTGGATGGGAACAGTGGACATACTGTAATGCTTTAAAGACAGCGAACGATAGTACATGGTACACTGTATATTTGATGGCATCTGGTATGTATAGAGAAAACTCCGATTATAAAATGTTAGAATACCTTGATTGTTCTGAAAATCCTAACATTATCGTTAATTATCTTCGGTTTATAATACCAGAATTTGAAAATGTAATGTTAAGAGATAATGATCATAAGATGCCTGCTCGAGAAAATGAGCGTAAAGTTTATACTTTAACTACTAATATGTTTCTTTCTACTCTCGCGAGACATGCTAAGAACACTCCAGTACTTAAAGAAATACTGAAAAATTATACATATTTAAAACACAGGTAATAACTTCCATTCTACATGAATATATAGCACATAATAGTGAGGATTTATTATGTATATTTAAATATATATCTATATATATAATTTTTTTATAGTCGAGTCAGTATAGAAGTGATGTTAAATGTGCTTATTAATAATGCGTATACTGGCAAACAATTATTTGGCGAGGTAAATTTTATACTTTTTTTATTATAAAATTTTTGTTATAATTACTTATTTTTTATCACAATGTATTATATATCATATATTGTAAATGATGTACGTATTTTTCTGTTTCTTTCGGAGATATCTTGTATATCAATATAATTTATGCTAACTATTTAAAAACTCGTTTTTTGTGATAATTAATAACAAAATTTCTGATTGATAAAACAATCAAAATTAAAATAATATTTATTTTAGATACGTGAATTTGCGGGAAAAAATATAAGACCCTCATATTTAAAATATTGTATTCTACAAGTTAATAACACGTTCTCATAAAATGGACGATCAGATGCAATTTTTTCACCGTTTGTTCGAATGAGAGAATCGAGAAGCTCAATACGTATATAATATAAATACAGTAAAGCACTCATTTTTATTAAACGTCCAATAATATATCATAAATATTTAAAATAATTTTTTACATATTTTAATGTTTTATATATTTATTATTTATTTATAAATTACCTGTTTCTTACGTGAGCACTTGACTTCAATTAATTTCTTGATTATTTCTAATTATATTCTATTATATTGTGAATGTGTTAAAATGTATTTAATGTTAAATTAGTTTTTATATATTATTCAGTTTTATTGTTTATATAAACATTAATAATATTTACGTAATGCTTATTATACACATATAGGTATATGTATGTGTATATGATATTATGTATATTAATTATACTTATAATACTCTATTAAATATTAATATAAAGATATGTTAAATAATATAATATAAATATAAGATATGAAATTAGATAATATAAATATAAGATAGAAAATTTAATATACATATAGGATATAAACATTAATATTTGATTTATTATTAATATTTACTTAGTACAGTCAACGTAATAGTTAATATTAATATTAGCAATACTATTTTATATTAATGTTTACAATAATTAGTATTTTATTATTAATATCTTTATAATATTATATATTAATGGTTTATTTTTCTTGTAAAACAACGAAAATTTTAATAACGAACTTTAATGTAATTATAATTTCAACATGCCAAAATATATAATTTTACATATATGTTTATTTCGTATTTTCTAAAAAATTTTTCTACATATATGTATATATGTATTTTCTACATATTTTTCTACATATTTCTTAAATATATGTATGTATGACATTGTGCAATAATATTAACTCCTTTTTCACATTACAATTTTTTAATCATGGAGTAAGATAAATAAAGTAAAATCAGAATGTATAAATGAATAAAATATGTATATATATATTAATTACCATTAGTGATTTTCTTTTATTTTTTCTAAAGAGGAAGGTAAAATACAAGAAGATAAAGAAAAATAAAATTCACACCTTGAAATTATTTTTTAATTATAATTAGGTATATTATTTACTATGCGCGTTTTAATAAGATAATTATAGAAAATAGGAAAAAATCAAGATAATATAAAATAAAAAAATTAATCAAATTGTGTGAGTTACTAATTTAACTACAAACACACATTAAATTTCAAAATTAAAATTGTTTAGGGCTTTAAGAACTAAATGATACTGATTAAATTAAAAAAAAGCTATTATTTTTTTTAAGAAATTAAATAATTATGTACAAGTGCACAATTTCTAAAAATTCATTGTATAAACATCTCTATTTATGTACTTTAATAGAATTGTGAAAAAAATGTTTTATGTTGAAGAAAAAAAAAATCTTTTTTAAAAAAGTATTGTGTTTCAAAATATGAATACGATGTTTAAATAGATGTGTTTTTACTATAAAACTTTTGTACTGCGTAAAAAGGTAATTAAATTGTGTTTCTCATATGAAAGCCACATGGATTTTACTTTACTTGTAAAAAGTTGAATTTTGCATTACTGATTCCGTATCATTAGAACAAAATTTTTAATTCTTCTCACATTACAGTAGAATAAAAATTCAGTAAAAAGATAGAAAAAATGTAAAATAATGTACTTATTTCATACATTATCCAATAAGTTGAAATTCATTGTTAAATATAAATTTTTATTTTTATGTAATCGCTCGTCTACAAAGTTCCAGGTCCCGAAATAAAATCCTGAATATGCCTCTGCTCCTAAGATAATTTATTTTGATGCAAAACTTCGTATTGCTAAATAATTAATTATAATTTCAGACAAAAATTATCTCACAAAAAAGTCGTTTTTAATTAAGGTAATCATCGATATTTTCTTGTCAATATGAAAACGGATTTTTTAGATACTTAATTATACAAACAAAGATTTTAAAAAATTAAAACGACACAAGCGCGATTCCTCAATTTTATGTTAAAGAGAATGATACAGAAATCAGCTGATCACTGTCAAAAAATATTAATCGAGTTTAAAGTACTATAACATTATATTTAAAACATACTATTATTTAAATTTTTACAACATAATATTATTTAAAAATTTAATTAGCAAATTAAGTTTCATCAGCTGATGTATGTCAAAAATATTAATAAAGCGTTAATTTGCTAATTAAATTTTAAAATAATAATATGTTAAAAAGATTAAAATAATAATATATTGTAAATAATACGTTATAATACTTTATCTTCGATTAATATTTTTTGACAGAAAACAGCTGATAATTGTCAAAAATATTAAAGTTTAAAGTAGCTGATTTCTATCAAAAAATATAAATAAATCCTTTCGTCAATAAAATCATAATTAATTTCGACGTTGTGATTATCTCGATTATCAATGGATTCTTGTAGAAATCCTATTTCTTTGTTCGCACTTTCTGTTTCAGATTTAAATATTGAATTTTTATGCATTTTTTTATGCGTTGATTGCAATACGTGTACGAAAATATGTGAACTAATTATGTAATGCATAACAATTTATTATTAATATTTTTAACAGAGAACAAAAATAAATAGAATTTTCTACAAGACTTTTTCGATCAAAATATCTGCGCTTCTATTATATTCGCGCGTCTGTACCGCGCGAGACTGACCGCAAGACTCTTAGCAGCGGTATGGTTAAACACAACCCATACGTCCGCCACGCTGCGCGTCTCGCGCGAGACTGACGCTGACGATCAGTCTCGCAATCGCAATGTCTCGAGATCGAGAATCAGTCTCGCGCGAGACGCGCAGCGTGACGGACGTATAGCTGCGCTTGGCGATACCGCTGCTCTGAGTTTTGCGGCTTGCGGTCAGTCTTGCGCGAGATATGCAGCGAGATGGATGTGTACAGACGCGCGAATTTAATAGGAGCGCAGATATTTTGATCGAAAGTTTCTTGTAGAAAATTCTATTTTTTTGTTCTCTGTTAATAATTTAAATAATAAATTTGTATGCATTGCATAATTAAGTCACATATTTTTATGCATGTATTGCAATCAATGCTTAAAAAAATATATTAATTAATTATTAAATAATTATGCTGTGCAATAAAAATTTAGTATTTATATCATGAACAGAAAGTGTTAACAAAGAAATAGAATTTTCTACAAGAATCATTTGATAATCGAGACTAATTACGATTTTATTGACGAAAAGATTTATTAATATTTTTTGATAGAAATAAGCTACTTTAAACTCGGTTATTATTTTTGACAGTTATTTGCTGATTTCTGTCAAAAAATATTAATCGAGGATAAAGTATTATCAACATTACTACTTTAATTTTTATAACATTATTACTTTGAAATTTAATTATCTAATTAACGCTTTAGTAATATATTTTGACAGAAATCAGCTGATTAAAGTAGTAGGAATACTATGAGAGTTCTAACTCAGGTCCTCTGAGGGGGGTGCGGGGCGCGGGGGGTTCTCCTTGGCGAGGGGTATGACGTCACGCGGGGCGGGGGTATCTCGTTGGCGCGGGGGCTGACGTCACGCGGGTGGAGGGGGATGTTTCGACAAAGGAGGGGGAGTTTTCTGAGTGCATTTATTTGTAGATGGTATCTTTACGACTTTTTTATGAGGGTTCTTAGACATTTTCCCCAAAAACGTATAGAACAAGCGCCGATGATTAACAATTTTGTACCCTTGTTAATATAATTTTATTATGGAAGCGCCGATGTCCGGCTGCTCGTCAACGGAGCGTTCTAGAGTTCATTAAAACTATGTTTTTCATTTTATGGGCATTTTATCATTAGGAAAGGAATGAAGATTTTAAGCCGACGCTGCGACGAACATGTCAAACTTGATTTAATAGGCCTCTACCTATTTGCGTTGACGTTCGGCAGCTTGTACCCTCGCAGAAAATCGGTCGTAAACGAGAGCGAAACATCTTCCTAAATATCTTTTTAAGGAAGAATTGCGATAATTTTGAGAGGGATGGGGGTTGAAACTTATGGAGAGAGTCTGTCTCCGCGTCAAAAAGTCTTTAGCATTCGACGAGTTAAAGTGTCCTATGCGAAGTGTCAGTGGCACAGTGTAGTGAGTTAAAAAGAAATGGAAAATGATAATAATTTCGAAGCGATATTAGACGAGTCGTCTGACGAAGATCACGCGCTGTCGGATGACAGTAATTATATTAGTAATTGCAGTGAGGAATTCACGTTCGATATCGTGTGATAAGTCTCAAAATCCGCTAGACCTAGCTCGTATTCATCGTCGCTCAAATCTACGGCGGGAAAGTAGTTTGCCTCGAGAACACTACTCTTCCCGGTCAGTGTGAATGTCATAGACATATCGGCAAAACTGTTTAACGAATACTGAGTTAAATAGCGCAATGTCAGTCTTTAAATTCACATGCATCGACCGCTCGGAGAAACTGTAAGCACAATTGTCCACAGATGCTTTGATTGTAAGTTTGAACAGGTGTGTAATTGTATTGTATCTTTGTCACATTTAAATATCGCACCAATTCATTCGGCGGTCGAAGATTGCCGAAACTGTCAAAATATATAGCGCGATCCCCCCTCTTTGCATACGCTACCCAATGAGTACCCGATCCTTTAGCGTTATCCAAATTTACGATGCCGCTCTCGTTTCGATATATACCACCGATCGGTAATGAATCACGCATGAAAACACCTCTAAAATACGGAATGTGCATACGTTTTGCCAGTTGTAGCAATTGTATGTTGGTAGTTACGCCCTGTGGCATTTTTAGCGTCTCTTTGACGTTTTTTTTTTCCCCTTTTTTCTCGTTGAAACTCCTCGTCCGCGTTTGTATGGAGCGAGATACAATCCGTGACCTTCCATGGCGCGATTGTGACGTAGCATCTCTTGCAACTGACGTTGTGTGGCTTTTCCGTCGTTCACCATCTTTGCTACACCAGCCGCTCCACCGACCAGAGATCCGAGCGCGCCCAACATTGGTAGAATCGGCAATACACCCCCACGTTTCGCTACCGGAAGTATTCGCTTCTTCGCCATCTTTTTCTTCGTCTTCGTCTTTGTCGTCTTCAGGCCCATACCGAACTTCGTCTTGGCTTTCATCGCTGCCCAGACAGCTGTGGCGGCGGCTCTCTCACCGAGAGTCGAATCTCTCGCAACGTTTGCGCTTCCTTGGCGAGTATCCTATCTGCCGCGTGTCTCTCGATGAGATCGTTGCTTCGAGAGTACGCTATATCGTGTTCACGGCACGCTGCGTCCAATGGGTTGATACCTCGATCGCCTCTGGCTAATCGCTTTTGTAGTCGCGTGCCCGGACCGCAAAACTGATATAGCCGGGGATATGGAATTCGATCGGAAGTGCATTTATCGCGAGATTTAATAGGCCTCTACCTATTTTCGTTGACATTCGCTGCAATCCTTTATCATCGGCGCTGGACCGTCGATGTGCGTCTGCTGCCACGGTCGATTGTAATGTTCGAAACAGCGGCGATAAGTTTGAACCTCCAAATCCGCCTTTATATGTTCCGGAAGCTTGTCCCACACGCAGTGGACGTAATTGCCACACATTCGCAATAAAACTGTTTTCGACACAAATTGTAGCTGTTCGGCGCTCAAATTACTATTATCGTAAGGACTTGATAGCAAGACAAACATTTTTTCGTTACTGAGCGATTCGTGGTTCCGCGCAGCTATAAATAGGCAAGCGTTCGATTCAATCGGGGAGTGGGAAAATGAGATTCGTGCGACAACCTTTCGCGATACGCGTGACGAATTACGACGCCAGATTACGATCGATGGGGGACAACGCGGAGATGCGTAGACACGGTACGATACTGCCGACTACTATACGCGCGATCGTTTGCGGCCCCTCGAATTGCGATAAAACTAACGTGTTGATTAGTTTGATAGAAAGCCCGCACGGCGTCCGCTTTGAAAACGTGTACGTGTACTCAAAGTCACTGCAACAGCCAAAATATCAGTATCTGGAGAATTTGTTGACGTCGATCGATGAAATCGGCTATTTTACATTCTCCAATAACAGTGACGTCATTCCACCTAGCGAAGCATGTCCAAACTCGATTTTCGTTTTCGATGACGTGGCGTGTGACAAACAAAATACGATAAGAGAATACTTTTCAATGGGACGCCACTCGAACGTCGACTGCTTCTATCTCTGTCAGACATACGCAAGAATACCGAAACATCTTATACGCGACAACGCAAACCTGCTAATCTTGTTTAAACAGGACGGTACCAACTTGAAACATGTGTACAATGATCACGTGAATACTGACATGTCATACGAGGATTTCAGTGAATTATGTCGTACTTGTTGGCAGCAAAAGTATGGATTTCTAGTGATAGATAAGGATAGCTCGCTTACGAACGGCCGATACAGAAACGGATTTAACGTGTTCGCGATACCGCAAAACAATTAGTCGTTGTCGATGTTCTGTCGAGAGAGGTGAAACACGAGCGTTCGACACTCTACCGACATGGCTGAGAACGATAATATTCGCGAACGTGAAAAGATAGCGAAGGAGATTGCGAAAACGAGTGAAGCAATCCGCAAGAAACATCGCGCTTTGAAGACCGGTAAGATCGATGACGATATCGCGGTCAAGACCCATTTTAGACCTATTATTGAGCCGCTACAAAAGATTGTCGACAACTCGATCGCGGTGAAAAACGAGCCGAAAAGTACCGCAAAGATTAAAATCTTACCCATCAAGCGGTACAAGGAGGAGGAGGAGGAAGAGGAGGAAGAGGAGGAAGAGGAGAAGGATGATGCGACACCGAAAAAGAGGAAACGGTCAAACCCGAATCGCTCATCGACACCGCGTACATCGAATGCTTTATTGGATGAACCGATGATAAGCTCTACACCGTTTGCGACAACGAGAATCGTACAACCTATGATACCCGAAACACTCGCAAACGAAAATGTTTTCGAAACCTCGGGCAGCACGCTCGAAACATCGTTTGTTCGAAACACATTACAAACGCTGGAAGGTCAAGAAATGTTGCGAAAGCACTTGGGACCACTGGGACAAGAGTACATGAGCACTCTCCTCGGTGGCGACAAAGAAAGGAAAATCGATCACGTGTACGGTGTCTATTTCGACAAGGATGAAATGCGTCTCGGTAACAAACGATTCGATATTGACAAATATGACTCTATAATTATAGATGAAGTGAGGTACATTGGTACACCAGGATTATACGAATTGATCTTCAAGAGAATTCCCGATGATGACATTTACACGGAGGATGATATGCGTAAATACAAGAGTATATTATTGGCGACGAACGCGCATAAACGCAATTATGACACACAAGGCCAATTACGAAGCAACAGGGGATACAAGTACAAACATATAATCGCACCATTGATATCGA
The DNA here is from genome assembly GCF_030444845.1 of Prenolepis imparis. NCBI lineage: Eukaryota > Metazoa > Arthropoda > Insecta > Hymenoptera > Formicidae > Prenolepis > Prenolepis imparis. Next base: position 9,289,800 of record NW_028141172.1, on the reverse strand, counting down.
TTGAAAAGAAAAAATCTGGAAAGGGAGTATTCATGCCTCACGCGATGGCGCTAACCGACAATAAGATCGATTACATACACTGGGATGACTCCAACGAGCTAGTGGATCGGGTGCGATTGCTGGACGCTTCGCGCCGAGCTGGCCACAACGCTCACGACAATGAGATCCTGTCGATCATCGAGGAACTTCGCGAAGCAGGCATTATTATAAATTGAATGGTGTCTCGACAAATCTAATCAGTCGATCAGCGTCACTCATCGGTGGAAAAAAAATGCCTATCAACAAATTTGGATTATTCGAACCAAGAAATGATGCAACCGGCACAAGCGGTTCTTGGGATAGATTGGTGAAAATTATGTGCACGAAAACGCTCTGTGTCGCGTCGTTACGGACTATGACGCAAGGTCGAGGAAGATTCGTCGTGTAGCGCAACCTGAGGCTGACACCGATGCCGTCAACAAACTGTATGTGGAATCCTGCGTTAAAAGATTGATGAATCAACAGAAAGAATCAGATGAGAAGCTGACTTCGTTCGAGAAGGATGTGCGGGCAATACAGATTGTGATAAACGAACTTCAACGCGCGGCTAACGCTAACTCAGAAACGGCTATCAACCTGAATGAGCAGCAGTGAACGGGTTAGGAGCGGCTATCGAACGGTTATCGAACTTCTACGAAGGGTTATCGAACGGCTACGAACAATTATCGAACAGCTACGAAGGATTATCGAACTACTATCTAACTACAATGAGTGGTAGTGAACGGCCTAGCAACAGCTGCGAACGAGGCTATGAACGGCCTAGCAACAGCGAACGAGGCTACCAACAACTCAAGCAGGGCTGCGAACGAGGCTACGAACAAGTCTTTAAAGGCTACATGCAAGGCTACAAACAATTCAAGCAGGGCTGCGAACGGGTCAGTAACGGCTGCGAACGGGTCAGGAAAGGCTACGAACGGGTTAGAAACGACTGTGAACAAGGCAGCGAACGAATCAAGAACGATTTTCGAATGGGTCAAGAACGGAAGTAAACAACACAAGAACGGCTCAAGAACGGCTCAAGAACGGGTCAGGAACGGCTACGAACGGGTCAGGAACGGCTACGAACGGGTCAGGAACGGCTACGAACGGGTCAGGAACGGCTCAAGAACGGGTCAGGAACGGCTACGAACGGGTCAGGAACGGCTCAAGAACGGGTCAGGAACGGCTACGAACGGCTCAAGAACGGCTATTGAAGAACGACAAACGAAAATGAATCATAAAACGAGCGACAAACGGCGATCGTGAAAAACCGACGAAGCGATGAAACAACATAGTTTGGAGAAACGGCAGTTGGTGAACGAACTGCACGCGCCGGCAAGGAAAAATTTTCCCCGAAGACACGTCATAGTGCGGGGATACGATGACCTGTGGCAAGCTGACATCGTCGAGATGCGTCCGTACTCTCGTTTCAACAGAGGTTACCACTACATACTCACCGTCATCGATGTGTTGAGCAAGTACGCGTGGGCCATACCACTCAAGAGTAAAGGTGGAAGCGAGACGGCTGACGCTATCGCCGAGATAATTCGAGATAGCAAGAGATGCCCGAGAAACATGCAAACCGATATGGGGAAAGAATTTTATAACGCCGACGTGCAACGGCTTATACGGAAACATAACATCAATCACTATTCTACATATTCGGTATTGAAGGCATCGGTTGTGGAGCGATTCAATCGCACGCTGAAGAACGACATGTGGAAGATGTTTACGCTGAACGGAACTTACAAGTGGATCGACGCGTTGGCGGAACTCATATCGGATTACAACGCGCGCAAGCATCGAACGATCGGCATGCGACCCGTCGACGTCACCCCCGCGATCGCTGATAAACTTTTAAAAACGGTATATAGTAACATAAAGATTGCCGCTCCGGCGAAATTCAAAGTAGGTGACCCGGTACGCGTTAGCAAGTACAAGAAACTTTTCGAGAAGGGTTACACACCAAATTGGACAACCGAAGTGTTTAAAATTGTTAAAGTGCAGCGTACTAATCCCGTAACCTATCTACTCGAGGACTATCGCAAAACATCTGTCGCTGGAGCGTTTTACGAGCACGATTTGCATAGCGCGAATTATCCGGACGTATATCTCGTAGAGAAAGTACTGCGCAGGAGGGGTGACGAGGTTTACGTAAAATGGCTGGGATTTGACAATTCGCACAACTCTTGGATACATAAGGACAATGCAATTTAATTCATACAAATTGTATTTATTAATTACTCAAAAATTAAAAAATATATAATGTGTACAACAAATAAAAGTATTTGAAATATTACAATATACATGAAATATGTGAAATACAAAATCTTTATTAATACATCCTTTCCGTTCCAATATATGAAATACATACACATATGTTACATAACATATCGCACATACATTATATTACATTATATGACATTATATTTTATAAGGGTATCTGATAATGTCCCCATGGTAATGTGTCGGTCGAATCAGGTATGATATACCGCTTATCGTCGTACGGACTTAGAGCAATTTTTGTCTCGCAGATGGTGTATACTTCATGCAATTTCGACCTAATACATGACTGACTACGTGTCATTTCAATCTCGTCGTTCAGGCACCGCGTATAATCGTCGAATGTTATCGTTCTCGCGACAACGTTACTTTTGACACCTTTAACCTTTTTTGTATCTTTCTTACCATCTACTCGCAAAGCGTACATTTTTGCTCTAATTCCTACAAATTCAGTCATTATCGCGCCATTATTTTCATCCTTCATTAGACCTGGCACCTTTTTATTCACAAGCGGTATACTGTACGCGTTGTCAATTGGATAATCGCTCGTATCGAATCTAGCGATATCGCGTTTCATATTTTCATACACGTCTTCGCATTTAATATGATATATTAAACTATCTGTATCGGTGTACATTACCCGACATCTGTCACGATAGAGCGGTGACATGTACTCGTGATGAAATTCGTACAGACACACTTTCGATATGTCGAGTATACACATACCAACATAGATTGGTTTGTTAAATTTTACTTCTAGTTTACGTAATTCTACGGCAATTAAATTTTCTGAAAAGACGCTCCTGCTATGGAAATTTGGTTTCGCTATCATCGCCTCTGCTCCGTATCGTCCGTCCCACTTTGTCAATAATTTTACATCTACATGATTACGCACATTTTCCATCGTTTTGCCAAATACCGCGTTGTTCATCAATTTGTACAAATTTTTCTCAAAATCATTTTTCGCTTGTGTTCTAAATTTTGTATTTAGTTCAATGTAATCGCGGAGCCATGCGGATTGAGTGAATTGTAATACGCGATGTATTTTTGTAACGCGAAGGCCGTGACGCGTGCACTGCTGCAGGTTGCGGTAGTGTATGACGTAACGCTTCTTATCATATAGCGTTGCGAGAAGCTTATCTTCCCGCTTGCCGGGCGGTTTGTCACGTGTCGGGCAAAACGGTAGGTCAGTGTGCGTGTCGTGAAGATGTTGTGGATACTCTAAATCTACTTCGAGGATATAGCCTGTAGGTGAATCGAGCGCTATTGACGAGATGTCAAAGTTAGATACATCGTCGACCCATCGAAAATCGGCATAAGGCAGTGGTTGACACATTGCCCATCCATACAAATTATTTACATCTAAATACATTAAATATGATGATGGTTTCGATGGATCATATGACTGCATGTACTTGTTATTAGCATGCGCGTATCTTCCTGAACATTGACTTAGACCGCCGCGTATACCCCGTTCAATAAACATAACCATATCGATGTCGGTAAGCAGTTCGAAATTTACGCATGTATGTTTTAACTTAGCGTCCCATGTATACCCAGGAAGAGTATAATAATACGTAGGGTCGAGTCCGTAACTCGCGATGCAAGTGTCGCGAAAGTTTTCACATATATCTGCCAACAACAAGACATCAGTTTTTAAGTACAGATCGCTGTATTCACCCAAGGTTTGAATGGAGAACTGCTGCCACACGTTGACGGCGTGTGCGTAGTCGCTCTCGGATACAGTGTCACTGGTTAAAGAACTGTAAAACGATTCGCGTGGTGGTAAACGCGTGTCCTGCAGCCTGTCCACGCAGTCAATGTACTCGTACGGAAAGACACCTTTTCGCGTTAATAATTCAAAATTGTTAGCGGATAATGCGGAAAAATTGGAACGCAAAATTTTTAACTTATCCTTATTCAAAAAAGATGCCAATTTGTCAAGACTAGCACTGAGAAATTTGTATGAATCGATGAATCGTAATTTCATGCAAGCTTTCCGATCTTTATCGTCGTCGGTACTATTGACAGTCTTCGTAATGAAATGTATTTTTCTTTTGTTATTGGAAGCACATCTACGCGTCCTTCATACGCGGTAGCTATTTCTTTTATGATAAAATGTGCGTCATAGCCGGATAGATTATGGAAAACTACAGGAATGACATAAGAGTCTTTGTAGTTTAGATTACAGTTTGAGTGCGCGGGACCCCTGTATCGCCCGGTCAGATGACAATGATCGCGTACGCGTGTATCATCCGGCGCAAACGGTTTTTCGCAAATGTGACATTGCGTGACGCTATGAAATTTTTCCCATTCATCTTGCGTTAATTTTGTCATGTGGACATTATCAGACAAAATACCCTTTACGCGATGAGCTAAATTTTTAAGTTCTTCGGCGAACCATGAAACGCAATCGATACTACGGCGAGAATTATACGCGGATAACGAGTTGTCGTACGAACATTGCACGTAATACCCAACGCTAAATACCTTGTGATGTTGGGAGTATGACGCATGTTCCGGCGTCTTCTTCAGCACACACTCCAAGTCGGCGTACACCACGAAGGGAAATCGCTCCTTTCTGTTGTAGTTGTCGAAGTCGAGCCACTTGTCTTTATCGCTTGGTAATCGGATAGCGCAGTCGTTCATTTCTCGACAGTCCGCAATGTGAGCCTCCAATTTTTCGCTCAAATTAAAGAAGTGCAAGCATCTGTGAAAAAAAAATTACAATTTTATTTACAATTTTATTTAAAATTATTATATAGTTTGCAATAAATATACATACCGATCGCAGATATATTTTTGACCATTGTGTTTGCTCAGTTGCGTGCTGACAAGCCGAGATAGATTTTTTATATACGCGAAATGCCCAACGCTGTCGTCCTCCTCCACATACAGCATATTTACATGTTTTTCTCTCTTCCGATCGGTGAGCTGTATCGGAAGAATAGATAATTCCTTCTTCCTCTCAATGCCGTAGACGTTGATTGAGATGTTATTTGCCAGTTCAAACTTTCTAATTTGGTTTAACGTCATCGGAAACTCAATGTTTTGTAAATTTAGCACTGTCGTGTAATGAGGATATGAAAATTCCCGTGTCACATTTCTTTCGGCGGGGTACAGAGCGGCCACCACTGACCACGCGAAACATGCATTGTCTTTAGACTGCACGTTCACCACTGCTCTCTTCGTCATAATTTCTCGCGGTAAGTTTAGATAACACCCCGCGCGCATAGGATTGCACTTGTTGACGTTGACCGTAAGATCAAGGATTCGTGACAATGCCCATCCGCTATCACGTTCCTGAAACTCTTCGAGAGACGCCAATGTGGATTCGATGACATGCCGCTCATACCACTCGTGTAAATCGGACGTGCGAAAGAGTTCATAATTTCGCGTGTTAATGCTTTTGTTGGAGCGCATATCACCTGTCACAAACTCACCGTTGAACACGGTATTTACTTTTGCACAGTTGTGTATTTTTATAACATCTTGCACTTGCTCGAGTACTACACTACTAGCGTCTTCCAAAAATTGTCGCGGTTCGATATAGTCTGCGTTAATCACCGCACCTGTCAGTATCCGATTTTCGAACGCGGTATCGATCTCTCGCCAAACGAGTCTTCCCGTGTTATTATCGCCACTGTAATTACCGCCACTGTAATTACCACCACTGGGTATAAACTGTCTCTGCAATCGAGTCTTTGCACCCTCGAGTCGCGCGATTCTAGCAACCAAAGATTGTCTATATCCAATGGAGAGTCGCGGACGCTTGACACGACTGCGTTCTTCGAGCAGTTTGATAAAGTCCTCGCAGCGCAGCGCCCATTCAAAATATTCGCCCAAGGTGGTGACTTGGCGGGACCGCTCCAACAGGTCGCGTTCGTTCTGCTCGATGTTTTCCATTATTTCTTTTATTCACTATTATACCACTAACACTTCTAATACAAGAAAGTAACCACTAAACTTTTTTCACCGCTGCATCTATGCGCTTTCAAATCGTACTATGGTTTGACGCGCTCTCATCCTCCTTATATATATTTCACCTAATTCTATTTTCTTTTCTAACATTTGGCGTATCTCAAAAGATAGTTTCCCGAGATATCGGTTTTATGGATAGAGGAGTAAGGACACAAGCTGCCGAACGTTGGCGCCGATACGTTGCATTCTTCCTTAACAAATATTAAGAAAAATGTTTCGCTCTCGTTTTTATGGGAGATTTTCCGCGAGGGTACAAAGCTGCCGAACGTCAACGCAAATAGGTAGAGGCCTATTAAATCACGTTTAGACATGTTCGTCGCAGCGTCGGCCCTAAAATCTTCATTCCTTTCCTAATGATAAAATGTCTATAAAATGAAAAACATAGTTTTAATGGATTCTAGAACGCTCCGTTGACGAGCAGCCGGACATCGGCGCTTCCGTAATAAAATTATATTAACGAGGGTACAAAATTGTTAATCATCGGCGCTTGTTCTATACCTTTTTGGGGAAAATGTCTAAGAACCTTCATAAAAAAGTCGTAAAGATACCATCTACAAATATTGCACTCATACGTAGCTCGTTGCACGGTCTTTGTGGGTGATGACGTCATGCGGGGAAGGGGGAACGTGACGCTAGAGACTGAGAGGCTAGGGATCGCGAGACTAGGGACTGAGAGGCTAGGGATCGCGAGGCTAGGGACCGAGAGGCTAGGGACTGCGAGAGAGGTAGCGCTTAGGAGAGAAAGAGAGAGCGCGAGGTGAACGCGAGAGAAAGAGAGGGTGTGAGGCGAACGTGAAGGAGAGAGATGTTGTGGCGAGGAGAGAGAGAGAGAGATGACGCGAGGTTAGGGACTGCTAGAGATAGCGCTTAGGAGAGAAAGAGAGAGCGCGAGGTGAACGCGAGAGACAGAGATAGCGAGAGGCGCATGCGAGAGATGACGCAGTGAAGGAAAAGAAGAGGAATTTTTAAAATGAATATATTAATTTAATATTAATTATTTTTAATTATGAATAAATGTGTATTATACATTTGTGTATGTGTGTGTGTGTGTGTGTGTGTGTGTGTGTGTTTAAAAGAATATAAATGGATATAAATGTATATAAATGTGAATATATAAATGTGAATATAAAATGGATATAAAATTTTAAAAAATATATAAATGAATATAAAGATAAGAATATAAAGATGAAAATATAAAGATGAAAATATAAATGAATATCATAATATATAAAAATTGTCGGTGATGGAGGTGGCTATGGTAAAGCCGACGATTGTGGATGCGAGGCGGTGAGGCAGCCGAATGCTAGGTGCTGTGAGAAGCGGTGGCGACGGCTGGGCGGGGACTCCTGCATAACAGAAAATTTTTATTAATTATTTTAATAATTTATAATTAAAAAGAAATACTTACTAGTTCCAATTTTCCACCACAGGTTCTGGTGGATATGGCTCTAGGCCAAACAGTTCCCGAAGAGCATACATGTTCTCCCATAGCCAACTGTTATTGGCATCCATTTCCCGCGCCTCTGCAGTTTCGCACCACATTTCTGCAAACATTTGTCGATGTTCCCACCTCAGCATTCTCACCCACTCTCGTTCAGTTAAACCTTGCTCCACCACGTGTTGCGACCGTAAATTTTGCACAATGTTATAGATCATCTGAAAAATATGAATATTTAATATATATCTAAACATATTGCAATATTCTGTACAATAGTTTTAAATAAATTGTACAACTTACTATTTCGGGGAGCGTACGGCGCAGAAAACCTCCAGTCATTTTTTTCACTATTTTTTTACACTCACTTCGCTCGGCGACTGTTCGAGACTTTTTGATGTGGAGACAGACTCTCTCTCCATAAGCTTCAACCCCCGTCCCTCTCAAAATTATCGCAATTCTTCCTTAAAAGATATTTAGGAAAATGTTTCGCTCTCGTTTACGACCGATTTTCCGCGAGGGTACAAAGCTGCCAAACGTCAACGCTTTTACATTTGCACCCCTATAAATAACGTTTGACATGTTCGTCGCAGCGTCGGCTTAAAATCTTCATTCCTTTCCTAATGATAAAATGTCCATAAAATGAAAAACAGTTTTATGGCTTCGGGTAGCCATAAATCACAAAGATAATCAGTTGCCGAACATGCTTAGACCCCCCCCCGCCCCCTCCTTTGTCGAAACATCCCCCTCCACCCGCGTGACGTCAGCCCCCGCGCCTACGAGATACCCCGCGCCCCGCACCCCCCTCAGAGGACCTGAGTTAGAACTCTCATAGTATTCCTACTTAAAGTTAATTTGCTAATTAAATTTTAAAATAATATTATGTTGTAAAAATTTAAATAATAGTATATTGTAGGCGAATTATTATTTTATTTATATTCATTTTGTATACGCGCGTGGACGGCGAATTGCGTCTCCCCTTTCCCCCCTCTCTCTCGCGGCGCTGGTTGCGTAAGGAAGGAGAGACAAAGAGTCAGAGTCCGCGTTAGGCAGAGTGCCGTCGTGCGTGCCCCACTGAGTGTTTAACCTAATAAAGATCCTTCATAAAGACTACTGAAAGCATTATAAGAAATACGCCCTGACACCTCCTACAAATTTCAGAAGTGGGATCGAAGAAGAAATTAGCGAAGGATCCGTGAGGTTAATGCACGCACGAGAGATACGCGGAATTTTGAGAAAATACGACCAAGTGTTGTGGTCGACATAGAGAAGACCGTGTCTTGTGTTTCTCGAGTAAAGAGACAGAATATTCCGCGCTGTGTGTCGCGAATATTTTGACGGTAATTCGCGCTGTGTGTCGCGAGTCTTTGCTGTGTGCTAATCGTTCCGCCCCGTACGAGAGAAAAGTACGTCCACGTGTCGCGCGCGGTGAACTGATATCTCGCGCTGTGTGTCGCGAATATTTTAGACTACGTAATTCGCGCTGTGTGTCGCGAACATTAAGTCTAGATTCCGTAAAAATGCGTACATGTGCATTTCCTATAGCTGTGTGCTAATTGTTCCGTCGCGTATATGAGAGGACGCGTTCGCATGTCAGCGTGCGGAGAACCAACGTGTCTCGCTATTTCCGAGTGAGAGGAATATTCCGCCGTGTGTCGCGAACATTTTGACTGAGGTCAAATAGATATTTAATAACACGTCGCTGTGTACTAGGACGTATAGAAAAGGAAGTGCAGTGTGCCGCTAACAATGGCGAAACCACCGAGTGCGTATACGCTCGCCGAGATTAAGGACATTCTCCGCGAGAAGAAATTGTCGGCGGTCGGTAACAAAGCTGATCTGATAGATCGACTGACTGCCTATGACCCGGAGATATGGACTACACTGGATGAACAGAGGTCACGACAGAGCCGCGGTATCGATCGGCCGATTGACGCGGGCCATGGATCGAGGGATGCTGTCGCGGACGAGGACGGTGGAAGCCAAATAAGCAACGACGCGTCCGTTGAAAATCCTTTGACTGAGAATGACTTGATTCGACGAGAGAATGAACTACTTAGAAGAGAACGAGCTCTTCTTCAACGTGAATTAGATATCGTTAGACGAGAGAACATCGAAGATCATGGAGCGCATATGAATGATGGCGGAAGAAGACGTAGTGGTCCACCGATGAGCGAAAGTGTAAGGGCTATTCGCGACTTGTTGAGCGAGTTCGACGGCAGTGAGGGTACATTCTGGAAATGGGAACAGCAGGTACAATTGCTGCGAGTGTCGTACGCCTTGGATGACGCTGCGACGAGGATTTTAATAAGCTCTAAATTAAAAGGACGTGCATCCGAGTGGTTTCACTCCAGACCGCATCATCTTACCCTTAGCATAGAAAATCTATTGGCGGCCATGAAGGGGATGTTCGACCTTCGTCAATCAAGATTGTCCCTACGCAAGAAGTTCGAGGAGAGAGGATGGCGGACGGATGAATCATTCACGAGTTACTTCCATGATAAAATAATCCTGGCTAATAGGGTACCGATAATGGATGACGAAGTTGTCGATTATGTCATTGAAGGAATACCTGACCGCAATCTCCGAGATCAAGCACGTATTATGCAGTTCGAGTCTCAGTCGGATTTGTTGGAGGCGTTTAAAGGATTGACGCTACACCCGAAGAAGTTCCCTGATCGCGAAGGGAAGAAACCTATTGATCAAGGGAAAAACCAAAAAGATGGTAAATTGTCGACAAAGGAGAATTCGGCGTCTAAAGGAAATCCAGCATCATCGAGTGCAGATTCGACACCATGCCGAAAGATAATTAAATGTTATAACTGCCAAGCAGTTGGACACTTGGCATCCGCGTGTTCATACCCGAAGAAAGTTAAGGGAGCCTGTCATCGATGTGGTTCAACCAGCCATTTGCAGAAAGACTGTCCCGAGAAAGAGTCGAAACCCGAATCGACGAGTGCTGTGAACTTGATCGAACCGATACCCGTTAGCGATCCGTATTGTGTACGGTTAAAGTTTTCGGTGTTAATTGAAGGAGATATGGATCGTGAATATGTGGTAGACGCGATAGTTGATCCCGGCTCCCCAGTAAGCCTCATAAAAACCGAGTACGTTCCGACAAGTTTGCGCGAACCGCTACCCCCTAACAGCGATTGTTTTTGCGGGGTAAATAAATCTCTTGTTCGCGTAATAGGCACCTTTTCGAAATTAGTCGAAATCGAAAGAATTAACATCCAGTTACGTTTTCTGCTAGTCCCGAACGAAACAATGTCGTGTGCAGCATTGCTTGGTCGCGATTTTTGTCGAGATCCGTTAATAAAAATCGAACTAGGTGAAACGGTAAAGATTACTAGGAGAAACGAGTCGGTGAGCGAGAGCAATTTTGATACCGAGATTATGCAAATAGAATACCTCGAAAATCCTGTAAAAGTCGGAGAAGAATTGAATATTAATCCCGATGTCGAATCGCATGTAGCTGAAAGCGTTCGAAGATTGTATAACGAAGAATATATTGATAAATGGGATCCAGACGCGAGCGAACCGCAGACCGAGATGAAAATTTTATTAAAAAACGAACAACCGATTACCTTCCGGCCTAGGCGTTTAACGTATACCGATAAAGAAAAGTTGCAAGTGATATTAGACGATTTATTAAAAACAGGTACAATTAGGCAGAGTAATTCACCCTATGCTAGCCCAATCGTTCTCGTACGGAAGAAAAATGGTGAGTCACGACTGTGTGTCGACTTCCGTGAAATAAATAAAATTACTGTGAAAGATAATTTTCCCACACCGCTGATAGATGATCATATTGATCGGTTAAAAGAGAAAAGATATTTTAGTAGTCTCGACTTAAGAAACGGATTTTACCATATTAAGATGTCTGAGTGTTCAGTAAAGTACACCTCGTTTGTGACGCCTATCGGACAATTTGAATTCCTACGAATGCCGTTCGGGTTGACTAATGCTCCACGAGTGTTCCAGAGATTCGTCAACCAAGCTTTTGAGAAACTCATCCGGGAGAATAAAATCTTGTTATATCTGGATGATATATTGATCGCGACTGAAAGTATTAAGGAACACCTAAACATTTTGAAAGATGTATTTGAAATAGCGCGACGATACCGGTTGCAGTTTAGACTCGATAAATGTTTCTTTGTTCGAACGGAAATTGTATATCTTGGGTATCTAATTAATGAAAATGGTATTCGCCCGAGTAAGCAACATGTTGAAGCAGTGACTGATTACCCAATTCCGCGAAACATAAAAGAGGCGCATCGATTTGTTTGTTTAGCTAGTTACTTCCGTCGTTTCATCCCGAAATTTTCAATAGTCGCTAAGCCGTTATATGACTTAGTCAAGAAAAATACTGTGTTTAAATTTGAGTCGGAGGAGATCAAAGCTTTCGAAGAATTGAAACAGTTATTATCTTCTCAACCGATACTATCAATTTATTCTCCAACACTTGAAACAGAATTGCACTGTGACGCAAGTGCAAGTGGTTTCGGCGCCATACTTTTACAACGACAGAAGGATGGTATTTTCCGGCCTGTATTTTATTTTAGTAAACGGACAACAGTTGTCGAATCCAAGTATCACAGTTTTGAGCTGGAGTGTCTCGCTGTGATTTATGCGATTAAACGGTTTCATATCTATCTCGCCGGTATTCCGTTTAAGATAGTAACAGACTGCGACAGTTTTCGCTTTACTTTAAGTAAACAGACAGTTAATCCACGAATATATCGTTGGGCATTATTTTTAGAGCAATACGGTTATCAAATCGTACATCGACCCGGTACACAAATGAATCATGTCGACGCATTGAGTCGATGCCATAGTATTCTAACGTTAGAAGCGAATTCGTTTGAGCGAACTTTATCTATCCAACAAGATCGAGATGTAGATATAGTAAACATTCGAAATAAATTAGAAAAATCTGAGGATAAATTCTTTGAATTACGAGACGGCCTTGTTTACCGTAAGGACAAGGATAAAAAACTCTTATTTTATGTACCGACGTCAATGGAAAGTAATGTAATCCGTACATGTCATGATGACATTGGCCATGTCGGCCTCGATAAAGTCATTGGTAACATTAGGCGAATTTATTGGTTCCCACGAATGAAAGAGAAAGTAAAGTGCTATATTTCTAATTGTCTGCGTTGTATAGAGTTTTCCCCTTCTAGTGGGAAGAAGGAAGGCAAGTTACACAGTATACCGAAAGAGAACTTACTCTTTCGAACGATCCATGTTGACCATTGTGGTCCCTTTGGAAAAACCGGTCGCGGATACAGATACATTTTAGCAGTAGTAGATGCTTTTACAAAGTTTTTGAAAGTATATCCGTGCAAATCCACGACCTCGAATGAGACAATTAATCATCTGCGAAATTATTACCGAACTTATAGTAAATCCCGACGCATTGTGAGCGATCGCGGAACAACCTTTACGTCAGATAAATTTACTGCATTTATAAATAATGAGTCTATTCAGCATATCCTTGTAGCCGTTGGTACTCCGCGTGCAAACGGGCAAATAGAACGGTTCAACCACGACATTACTCCGATGATTGCGAAGTTATGTGACGAACCACACAAATGGGATCAAGTTCTAGATCAAATAGAATATGCATTTAATAACACGATTTGTCGATCAACGGGAGAAACCCCCAGTAAGCTATTATTTGGCGTGGAGCAACTCGGTAAAGTCAACGATAAACTTAAACTAGTCCTCGATACTGATATTAGTCGAGATCTAGTGTCATTAAGAGAATCTGCCTCTGAAAAAATTCAGAAGAGTCAGAAAGAAAACGAACGCTATTATAACAAGAAGCACAAAGAAGCGAAACAATATAAAGAGGGCGACTATGTAATGATCCGTAACGTGGACACTTCTGTCGGTACCAATAAAAAACTCATACCAACGTATAAAGGGCCTTACATTGTAAAGCGAGTGCTAGGTTCTGACCGTTATGTAATAACTGATGTCGAGGGATTTCAAGTCACTCAAATGCCCTATAATAGCGTTATTGCCGCCGATGCGATGCGACCATATATATATCCGAGTAAATATAATTAATTTGTATGTTTATTTAGTCTATAAAAGATAGTTGTTTTATCCAGTGTTACTAAATATGTTTAATGTATCTACTTGGTACGTTTTGTTCCTATACGTACGACCGAGACGGTCGTAATGTCAGGCTGGCCGACTGTAGGCGAATTATTATTTTATTTATATTCATTTTGTATACGCGCGTGGACGGCGAATTGCGTCTCCCCTTTCCCCCCTCTCTCTCGCGGCGCTGGTTGCGTAAGGAAGGAGAGACAAAGAGTCAGAGTCCGCGTTAGGCAGAGTGCCGTCGTGCGTGCCCCACTGAGTGTTTAACCTAATAAAGATCCTTCATAAAGACTACTGAAAGCATTATAAGAAATACGCCCTGACACCTCCTACAATATTTTAAATATAATGTTATAGTACTTTGAACTCGAATAATATTTTTTGACAGTTATCAGTTGATTCTGTCAAAAAATTATTATTATTTTAATAATTATTCTTTTTAATATAAAATCGAAGAATGTCGCGCTTGTGTTGTTCTAGTTTATAAAAAATTATATGTATCTATAATATAATATAATTGAGAATATATGCATTCGCGAGTGTATGTATGCTTGTTTATATATATGTTAATTTTTATTTGCGAATTCTAAAAATTGTTCGACTTCCTTTGGAAATACGCAGTGCTTTTTAACATTTTTCTAATAACGCAATATATGAATCTGAGCTTAAAAGCTCTCTTTTAAAAAGATCTTCATTACTGTCCCGTTTACTGGATTTCTTCGTGTGATGCTCACGATAATATCTGATATCTTTATTGTAAGCAGCCTCAAGAGCCTCCTTTGAAAGTTGGTCAACGAATAATATATAATAAAAATTTTATTTTAGTCCCTGAACTAAGTTGTCAACATTTTTGCATTTATTGAGCAGTTTATAAAAGTAAATAAAACTATAGTCCATTGCTAAATTGTTAAATATGAATTAACAGTATAAATGAGCAAAGGAACCAACGCCGTTAGTAAAGCGCAAAAAATAAGTTTATTAAATCTCAATTACATTAATAACATCGCGAACGTTTCTGTCCTTATTAGGACTCTCTTCAGCGCGTAACTATCATCAATAATATTTAATTACATAGAAAATTAAAACATTAGTCAATTAGTTAAAAACGATGTTCTACAAAGTAATGTCAAAGTCATCAATCCATCGAGTCTTATTGTTGCTAAGCTGTCAACCATCTTTTATATATTACCATTATGTATGTCGTGGTTAAGCATGACTCAAACAAGCTGGATTGTCAGAGATACAAACTTGTTTCTAATTTTACAAAAAATAATGAACTCTATAATTCAGACAGACTTGTGATATCAATCAATCCGAATAAATTTAAAACAGAACAGTCAATATTGGATATTAGGGAAGAATGGTTTAAGAATCTATCCTCGATTCAATTCCCTAAAGAAGTTCAAACCCTTCTTCAATTAGGCGAGAATTTTAGTTTACCTGTAACGAATTCGTCTAAACTTACGATGGAGTTTATTAAGAATATTGAGAATAACATTAGATTTCTTCCGAATAATATACAATTAATAATTAGAAATAAAGCTGCACCTATCATTAATAGATTACCGTTCTATTCACCTCCAAGAAATATTACTAACTCAACATTAAAACGGCTTTGTTCTATTACGAATAGTTTTTTGAAGGATAATCCGAATATTATTATTACCAGAGCAGATAAAGGGAATGTCTCGGTTGCCCTCGATAAAAACGTATATATATACAAAATGGAAAGTATGCTCGGAGACCCTGACACGTATAATATAATTAATAAAGATCCAACGAAAAGATTAACTAACAAACTACGGGAGATATTGACTGTATGGAAAAAGTCGGACTACATATCTAATACCATGTATAGATCATTATATGTAAGTGATGGGAAGTTACCGAGAGCATATGGACTTCCGAAAATTCACAAACAAGACATTCCATTGAGGTTAATAGTTTCTTCATTAAATAGCCCTTTATATTATTTAGCTAGCTACCTCCATAAAATTATGCTCAAGAGTTTTCCAAAAGCACGGAGTCACATAGAGAATAGTTTTAAGTTAGTCGATGCGTTGTCTAAGGTTTCCATTGAGGATGACTTTTTATTGATCTCATTAGATGCGGTCTCTTTATTTACGAATATTCCAGTTGAACTCGCAATTGAAAGTGTTCGGAGGAGGTGGGATTGTATTTCAGAAAATTGTACAATCCCATGTGAAAGTTTCATATTCGCTGTGCGCTTTATTCTGGAATCTACATTCTTCATTTTTAATGATACTATCTACCAACAAACCTTTGGAACACCTATGGGATCACCGCTCTCACCCATAATTGCAGACATTGTTCTACAGGATTTAGAAGGGATAGCTTTAACTTATTTAAATTTTACACCGTCTTTTTATGTTAGATATGTGGATGATATAGCGTTAACTGCACCTTCATCAGCTTTAAAACATGTTTTGAATATTTTTAATTCTTTCCATCCGCGTCTGCAATTTACAATGGAAATTGGTGAAGATGATAAACTGAATTTTTTAGATGTTACTTTAATACGAATGAATAATAGATTGATTTTTGACTGGTATCACAAGTCTACGTTTTCAGGTAGATACCTTAATTTCCTATCTCAACATCCGCTATCACAAAAGAAAGGTACTATTATGGGTCTAACTGATAGAGCCATTTTACTTTCTCACCCGACTTTTCAACAAAAAAACTTGAGTCTAATTATTGACATCTTATTGAATAATAATTATCCGTTAGATTTAATTTTTGTAACCATCTATAATCGACTTAAATATTTATTTAACAATCGCAGTAACAATACACATAATACTCAGAAGGATAATGAGACTAGTAATGACCGGGGAAAAAAGTTTTTCACAATCCCATACGTTCCTTCTATTTCTGAAAGCTTTAATAGGATAATTGATAATCTGGATGTCAAACTTTCTTATTGTAGTCTGAATAAATTGCATCGTTATATAAAAGTTGGTAAAGATTCAACAACCATGTCATCACATAATAATATTGTTTATAAGATTGAGTGTAATAATTGCGATGCATCGTATATCGGCCAGACTGGTAGACAATTACAAACTAGAATGAAGGAACATCGGAATCACATTAAACGCAATACGTCTACGCATTCAGTGATTACGGATCATAGATTAGAATTTAATCATGAATTTAATTGGAATGATATAAAAATATTAGATAGTGAGCCGAATTATAACAAACGATTAATTTCTGAAATGCTTTTTATAAAAAGACAAAACAATGGATTGAATTTACAAACAGATACAGATGGCTTACATGAAGCATATGTAAATACAATAGATAGGTTGTCTAAGATTTAAAAATAGATACCAGTCATGTTTATTTACATTTAAATAAATTCACCTCTATTATTATTTGCGGTTAAGTGGAAGTAATAACTGTCCGATATATCGATCTCATTTGGAACGAATCATTGTATAGTTAAACATGTACTGTGTCACACGATTTAATTTATTGAGTCCGTGAGATTGCACATCATAATTACCATGTGAGTTTTTACCTTGTAATTCTTAATTAATTTTTTAATTTTATGTTAACGTATCAGACGTATGATATATATTATTTATAGAGGTATGCTCTTAACCACGACATACATAATGGTAATATATAAAAGATGGTTGACAGCTTAGCAACAATAAGACTCGATGGATTGATGACTTTGACATTACTTTGTAGAACATCGTTTTTAACTAATTGACTAATGTTTTAATTTTCTATGTAATTAAATATTATTGATGATAGTTACGCGCTGAAGAGAGTCCTAATAAGGACAGAAACGTTCGCGATGTTATTAATGTAATTGAGATTTAATAAACTTATTTTTTGCGCTTTACTAACGGCGTTGGTTCCTTTGCTCATTTATACTGTTAATTATTATTTTTAGACGGAACCTTTACTATGTATAATAATTTGTTAAATATGAATTTTTTTTATGTAATTGCTCGTCTACACAGTTTCAGTTTCCCGAAACAAAATTCTGAATATGCCACTGCTCCTAAGATAATTCCTTGTGATACAAAATTCGTATTGCAAAATATATGTATAATTTCAGACAAAAATTATCTCATAAAAAAGTAGTTTTTAAATCAAGGTGGTAATCATCGATATTTTCTTGTCAATATGAAAACGGATTTTTTAGATAATTAATTATACAAACAAAGATTTAAAAAAATTAGTATTTTAAAAATATAATGTTTCAATTTTAAAATAGAAATCGTTGAATTTGTAGAAAATCATTCATGCAATATTGCTCGATTGCTATCAAACTATAAAGTAACACTCGCTGTTTTTTTTTTTCTACTTGTATTTTGTCTTTATGTAATCTAATTATTAATTTTGTCTTATAAATTCCGTATTGCGACTTGTCTGATTTGAAATTTCTGTGAATTCCAGATTATTTTGACATACGGTATAATATTCAAATAAGTTGTTGAAAGCGTTCAAATCAGCTGATTAAAGCGTTAATTTGCTAATTAAATTTTAAAATAATAATCTGTTATAAAAAAACTAAAATAAAAATGTTGTAAATAATATGTTATAATATTTTAAACTCGATTAATATTTCTTTGACAGTTATCAATTGATTTCTGTAAATTATTAATTTCAATTTAATTAGCAAATTAATGCTTGAATCAGCTGATTTCTGTCAAAAGTTACACTCGGCCAAAAAAAACGGGACATTTAAAAAGTAGTAAAAAATTGTATTGTGATCTGTTACAAAAGGAAATATTTAAAAATGAAAGATAATAACTTGCAATTCGTAGATTAACTTTAAAGAATTTACCGAATATATACAAAGATTTAATTTTGTGGATATTCAAGTTTTAATTATTGTCGTATTAATTCAGTATACATATTAAAATCACGAGCGCTTTTTAATTATGTAAGGGCTAGTCAATGCTTTATTAGAAAATGATTATGTGTTACCTCAGGAAAGATTCAAATGACTATGAAAAACGATTCCAATTTATCTTATAATGGCATGGCACGTATAATATAGGTATAACTAAAAGTATTAATATTAATGGACTGTCACGTACTTCTCTGGAAGAATCCAAAATATATTACAGTTCCGGTCAGCTTCCAGAAAGCCATTTCACGGTGTTTGGATCTAAACTTTATTCAAGTAGAAGATTTCTTTATTAAAAAAAATTAAATGTTTTTACATATGTTTATTTACATGTATAACTGTAAAACTGTACAAAAAAGACGTTAAAAAATTTTATTTAAATAATTAAAACTGCATAAGCAAAAAACTTGATATAAAAAAACAGATGTATGTACCTATAAAGTTTATTAATATTACATTTAAAATTGCCACATTTATAAATAGATGTTATGTAGTATAAAATTATGCTTTTATAATTATAAATGTAGTCGTACACATATATTAAACGTAAACATAATATATGTTATGAAATTTTTATATTTAAAAATAAGAATTTTTTATATTAACGAGTCCTTACTTCCTAGAAAATTGTTAAAGTAGCATCAATACTTTTAGTAAAACACATAATATTTTTAATGTTCCTGACAACAATTTTCTTCTCTTTTACGCGATTTTTACGAGATTCTCGACTATGAGTAATCAATACTGATCAATGTTCCATGCGATCTTCTCAATGATTCAGATATACTCGAATCGATGTTCCTTCATGTCTCTCGATTACTTCTTTGTAACACGTCAACTTCGTGTGCGTGCGTGAATGTGTATAAATTACGAGTTTTTATATCTGAATATTACTTTGTGAAACTCTATTTCATGATTAATTATAATAATCTTTATGATCGAATTATAAAATAATTGATAAATCAATAATTACTGCATTTTCTTCGATCAAAATGTACGCAGTAAAATGTATGTAGTATATTCAATTGTATTAAAAATTGTTACACACACAGGCGTAATCAAATTTTTTTCGCAATTTTCAAAATCTACAAGTAGAAAAACGATAGAATAAAAAAACAAATAATATATTATTTATAATTATAAATTATAATTATAAAATATTATAATTATAAAATATTAAATTATAATTATAAAGTATTATAATAAACTTTCTTTCTTGAAGCGTAAAAATTCCTAAATTTATTTTGGATAATATAGATATTATTTTTATGCTTTCAATGTATAGTAAACTTACTTCTTATTAGCATATATTTGCATAAATTAATTTATCTTGCAATCCTATTTAGAGAATGAAGCTACTATAGATATGTGACGTGAATAGAATACCTACAAGCAAACTCAACTTGCCAATTATTTATTGCATTAATTATATTTCGGGACAATATTTGTCCGCATCTTTTAATTTAAACATTTGACCATTAACCCAGCGAGAAATGATTGGTTGAATCGATGTCAATTGCACGATCGATTCAATCACGATTTCTCTGGAAAGAGCATTTTATGATCATTTGCATGTATCAAAAAATCACTTAATGAATTACTGTTTCATTTAAAGAAAGGTCTATGATATGTGTAAGGCTGTATATAATTTTAAATACACCTTATGCACTTCTTTCACTTTTTTCACGAAGATTGTAAATATAAATATATTTTTTATTTTAAATATAAGGCAGTGCAATTGACAAATTAAAACTCTCTGTGAACAGTTTCCACGAATAATTATATTCTATATATATATAGTTTCATGGAAACTGTTCACAGAGAGAAATTTTTTCTTAGAATTTACTCTGAAAATCATGATAATCGTGAGACCATATGGTTTGAAAATAATTTATGAAAATTTCTTTGATTAATATTTATCACAATAAAAAATAATAATATCCATTAAAATAAAATATAAAATATGTTTGATTAATTTTACTAAAAGGATAGTAAAATTAATCAAGCATATTTAAAAAATTTTTTCATACTATATTGTCTCACGATTACCATGATCTTCTGGGGTAAATTCTAAAGAAGGTAAATTCTAAAAGAAAAATATCTCTGTGTTAGAAAAAGTAACTGTTGGAAATAACATTGATTGTGAGTATCATCGATCATGCAGAGCGTAATGAATCATACAGAGCGCAGCAAATAAAGCACGTCCAAGTTCTCGGACCGACTTCTAGCATCATCAGATTAAAGTTTTATTTATTATCATATTAATTCAGTATCATAGCACGAAAATGACAAACGCTTTTTAATTAGGCCAAGTCAATGCTTTATTAGAAAGTGGTAGAGAATTCCGTACTCCGTAAAACCGCTAGTTGCATAGATGCTATCTAAGAGAAGAATCAAATGACTTCTTGAAAAACGATTCCAACTTATCTCATTATGGCATTGCATGTTTATTTAAAACTTTAAACAGGTAAGACATTTTTTTCTCTATTTTTTCTTTAAGTAAGAACTATTTTTCTTAGTAAATAAATCATGAGAGCTTGACTTTCTTCGATTGTTGAAGGACTTTTGTCTCATAATTCAGTTTTTATATTAGTTTCAAATTAATTAATTAATTTCTTCTGATAAGTAACTCTATCTTAACTTGACTTTCTTTTTCACGAGTGCGTTTGTTATCACTAAAATTTCAATAATGTTTATATTTTAATATATATATATGGTATATATGTATATATTTTTATTATCATTTTCTTCATGATCATAAAAATTTTATAAATTCCTGTATTTAAAAACATCTTATATAAATTTTCTGGAGAGCACAATGCTATAAACTTTTGATTTATGTCTGATAAAAATATGTACATACATATATAACACACACATATATATATTTATATATATATATATATATATATATATATTAAATGATAAATAGTGTATATAAATTCTCACATATAGCAAAAGTGACAGCTTATTGCGCATATTATTCATAGATTGATTAATTGTCCCCAATTCGAAGTTCAATTGCACCAATCTTTCACTTCGATGTTTAGTAGCTGTTGAGCATGCGAATTTATTTAACTCAAATTTTCTGATTTTCTATATAAATTTCGTTAAATAAAAAATAATTTACCCTGCAAGTTTTAAATAAAAATTAGTAAATTTAAACATATCTAGAGAAATAAAAATGTTTTAGAAATTACAAACAATTTATGTAAATGTGTCACAAACTTATTAAGTAACAAGAAAGATGAAATCAACGAAATCATTAATTTTTTTAATTCTTTCTTTTAAATCTAACAATTATATTATAATAATACATATTGTTTAAAAATTTTAATATATTGTCTGAATTAAATTAAATTTTAAGTTTTAATTTGATTACATAACATTGATTTTTGAATGTGTGACGTAAAATTAATAAACTTTATATACATTTTTTTAAAAATTAAAACTCTTTAGTTTTACAGTTTTAATTACACAAATAGTGTATTATCTGCAATATATAACATTCAATTTTCTTCATGAAAAAATCTTTTATTTGTGTAAAGTATATAAATTAGAGTAAACGAGAATACTTTTCTTCGTAACTTCTTGGACCGAAGCTCCAAAGATCCTCCAGAATCCCTAGATTTCCTGACGAAAACGTTATGGTCATTCTCGTTAGCGTTAACAGTTTTAGTAAAACACATAATGTTTGTAACGTTTCTAACATAACAATTTTCTCTTCTTGTAGATATTTTTATACTCGATCGGCTTTCATACGATTCTCGACTATGACCAATGTTCCATGTAATCTTCACAATGATTTAAATACCACTAATCGAATTGATGTTCCTCCATGTATCTCGATAAATTTTGAGTTTTCTCTTACTTAATAAAACTCTTAGTTGATAAAACTATTTCAAGATCGATTATAATGATTTATATAATCAAGTTATAAAACTATATAGTATATTTTCTTCGATTAAACTCAATGTACAATGTAACGAGTGTAGTATATTCGATTGTATCAAAAACAATAATATAAGCGTAATTAAATTTCGCAATTTTCAAAACTTTCAAGTAGAAAAGCGATCAAATGAAAAAGAATATATATTATTATTTTACAACATATTTTACTTTCTTAATATTTTTAATATATTATTATTTCAAAATTTAACTAACAAATTACCGTTTCATTAATATTTTTTTGACAGAAATCAGCTATTTAAGACGTTTATACGGATTTAATGAAAGTATCAACGACGCACGAAAATCCAATACCTTAATTATTGATTGTATTGCATAAAAGTATTCAAATGGGATCTGCATTTAAGAACCTACGTTAATCTCTTTAATCATTATTTTAATACGATGTTTGAATTCGCTTGTTCGATAACAGAACACAAAATTTATTGCAATAAAGTAAGCTTGTAGAAGTTTTTGATTATAATAAATTATTTTTATATGTTAAGATCTTTTTTTTATTTCAAACCGGACCCTACTATAAAAATGAGCCTCATATAGGATATATATATATATATATATATAGAATATAATTATTCGTGAAAACTGTTGGAATAAGTAACTGTTGGAAGAAACACTGATTGTGAGTATCATCGATCAAGCAGAGAGAAATGAATCATAAACAGAGGGCAGCAAATAAAGCATGATCAGATCGGTCTAGTCTGCGGAGTCAGTTATGATTGCGATTGCCACGAGAAAAGACAATGTTGCGCGTTATTTGATTCAAATAATATACTGTTATATAAACATCACACATCAATATGCACAAATAGTGGATTCTAAAAACATGCATAGTATACAGTATACAATATGCATAGAAAAAGTAATCATAATTTTTTATATTTTTAGTGAAACAAGAAATGACAAATATCTCAATGTGGATAATATTTTTATGCTTGAATAGCGGTGAAAGTGATAGAAAATCTAAAATTCTATAATTTTTGGATTGCTTATAAATTGTTCCATTATCTTTTTATTGATTACCTTTTTACGAAATATTAAAAGAAATTACAACAAAAATATATTATTATATTCGATACAATCAAGTGAATACGTGTTGCTTCGTGCTGTTATTGGTTCCCATCGAAAAATTATAAAAATTACTATTTACTAAAAATTCCTTCATATGATCTAAGATATATATATTGTGATTGATTATAAAAAGATATATTAAAATGTAATATTGGAAGACAGTAACGCGGTTCGGAAACTAGATTCTAAAGAATTCATCGATTCATAATAAAGTATCGAGTCGATTAGATCAAATCTGAATCATCCATAGAATAAAAAGAAAATCAATACTGGTGACTAAAAATTGAGCGCCAACATTCACCGAAGGAAGTAATTATTATCTTTAAGATGAGATTATGCGTTTTATTGAAATGTTTAATGCTGGTGAAAGCAGCTATTGCGATTTTGACAAAGAATCATACCGTCCCGGACAATCTTTTTACGCAAGTAAGAAATTTTTTTTGCCCTATTAAAAAACAATTAAATGTTATTACAAGTAATTGTGCAGTTTATTTGAGTAACTCAAACTCATGTGTAATATAATATATTACTACAAAATGTATAATAAAATAAAACTATACATAAAACTAAAAAGTATAATGCAATGAGAAAGGATAAATAAAGCTTGAAAATTTTATTTTGTTTTTAAATGGATGTATAAATATAGTTAAACTTAATTATGACGAAATATTAAAATTTGACTGTATTATGTTTGTGTTTCTATTTCTATTTTTAAGAATAATAATTATTAATATTAATGAGATGTTCTGTTAATTTTTCACTATTTTGATACATACATTCATACATACACACACACATAAACATATATATATATATATATATATATATATATATATATATATATATATATGACACTTGAATTGAGTTTCATGTGATTTTTCATCAATTTGTAATAAAAACTAATTTACTTTATTAAATAATTATAATTATTTAATGATATAATAAGACTTGTAAATTAATTCTTATTTAACTAAATTAATTCAAAGTGACAGCGTCATTTTGATGTATCAAGGATAGTTGCATTTGTCCTATATACATATAAAGAAATGTCGACTATATTGGTATAATAAAATTCAAATTGTATCAGTTAACTTTATAGGGCCAATAGTTAAATGGACAATATACGTAACAGCAATAACCAGCTACCCGTGTTTAAATTTATTGATGTATGTATATAATATTCATAGTATATCCATTTATATAGCCATATTTATATAGCCATATATATTCTTATATATCGTGGTAAAGTCAATCGAAAGTTTTTGGTATCAGGTTTTCCAGAATTTGTTTGGGTTAAAAGATAAAACCATAATCAAAAAGAATTTCGACAAGATTTTAAGTACAAAAATTAATATAATTTCTATAATCACACACATGCACATAAATGAAAATATTTTAAACATTTTTATTCTTGAAATACAAACGTTATTATATCGAAATTTTAATTAAAACATACGGATTATTACAAAATAAACTCACTTATTTTAAAAAGTTAACTAACAATCGCAAAAAAACTAAATCATGAACTTTAACTATCAGCAAAATCGCTTCAAGAATCGAAGAGAGTAACATTTTCATATAACATTTATTAAAAAAGAAACAATTATGAATTCTTATTAAATAATCCTTATTCTGCCTATTCTGCGTGAGTTTCTTTTTAATACAAGAATCATGTTTGATATTTCGCAAGAAAATATAATGAAAAATAATAAGAATAAATATTTTAGAAATAAAATTACATAATATTTAACGCATTATAAATGAGAAATGGAATTATAAAATATCAAGCTAAAATTATTACAAAACAACAAATTTTATGCTTATTTTATTTATTTTGACATACGATGTTATTTTTTATGGTAATCTTATTTATATATATTTTTATATATACTATTTTATTTATCATTAATGATACCGTGGAATTTCTGGCCTAGCTGTCTAACTTATTTTTTTTATATGTTATATTTTATTAAGGATATTCCAATGCCCGAAAACAACAATTATCTCATTTTACAAAATCTCCAGCCGGATCAGAATTATTCTGAAAGCGTGACTATAAGAAGTGAAGTCAATGAAGTAGATGAAGTTACATTTGCAAATATGTCCATGAACCCAGAATCTATTGGTAAGATGCAATGAATATATAAAACGTTAATAAAAAATTTACAAAAAATTTACAAGTTGTAAGCAAAATGTAAATTCAAGAGAGAGTAAAAATTATAAAAAAAAAAATATTAAACCATTTTCTAAGAACAAGGATAATATAAAATTCATTCTGTCGAAAAGAGAGAAACAATGTAGACTCTGTATGTAAAATAAAGCAAAATTTAGATAACACTATCAATTTCATTATTTTTCTTGTTTGTTTTATATCATTAATTTTTTTTCTTCTTTCTTTATTTTCGTTGCACGTTAAATTATTATTTTTTTTTTTAATTTACCGAGATAATCAACTTCAACATACATATAAATATGTACCATCTTAAAATCTCTAGGAAAAATTCCGAGCGAGCCAAGAACATTCGTAGAGTTCAATGGATTTCTAAATGAAAAAATCAACATTTCTGTGACATTCAGGTGAAGAATCTAAGTTTTTAGTCTATATCCTTTTTTCTCTAAAATTTAACATAGAAATATAAAAATATTGATACTGTTAAAAATTTATTAAATATGAAAAGGCTAAATTTTATCTAACAGGTGGAATCAACCTACACTTGAAAACAAAGTGATACAAGGATATACAGTGCAATGTTGGTTCATCGAGAACCTAAAAAAGATTCAAATCTTTGACGACAAAACTATTTTAACTACAATGGAGTGCACAGAATATAATCTAAAGCCTAATACAACGTACTATTATCGAGTACGAGCGCATACTAAAGCTGGTGCTGGTCCTTATACAGATTTAATGAACGTATCAACGACGCACGAAAATCCGATACCTCAATTATTGATTGCAGTGAATAATACTATTGCAATATGGGATCTGGATTCAAGAACATACGTCAATCTCTTTACCCTTAATAGCAATGTTAATGCAATAGAAGTGGTTTATTCTGTAGCAGAACATAAAATTTATTGGATCCAATTGGATGAGCATGATTATATACTACGAGAGTTAATGATAGGGGATATGAATAAAAATAATATTACGAAAATAACTAGTTTAAAAAAAAATACACACACTCTGTGCATCGATTGGATAGGAAGAAATCTATATTGGATGGAATATGACGTCTCAGGGAAATCCATTATAAAGCTGGACTTAACAATGTGGCAAAATGGCACAATCAAATATGATAAAATTTTGAGCAGAGAAAATTATTTTTATTTTACTTTACAACCGTCTGTGGGGTACGTTAACTTTTATTCACTTGAAAAAATAAACACTTTTGTGTCTTTCACTTAAGAATTTATATTATTTTCTAATTTTGCAATAATATAATATGATTTTGTAATAAAGATATAAAGAATCATTAAATCATTATTTATCATAAAATTGTAAGAACTTAAGCTTATTATTTTTTTAACTTCACGTTTAAAATTATGTTTTATAATACACATATATAATAATATATATATTTTCCAGATTTTTATATTGGATAGAAGGGTTAGATGCAGAGTCATATATACAGTATGTAATAATGAAATCGGATCTTGACGGAAGAAATGTGCAATCTTTTTTAAGAACCGATATGACCTGTAGTCCATACAAAACACCATTTTTTAAAACTTTTTATCAAATTAAGCTTGACATCACAAATACAGAGGAGCCGCTAATATTCTGGAGAAAAAACCTTGAATTAATTGTGGAGAACATTAAAACAAATAAATGCAATTCGATTTCAACTGCTGAAATGGGCGCAAACTTTGTGTCACATTTTATTAATGATAAAACAAACATTTATTTAAGTGGACCTTATGCAAATACATCAGATTTTTATCTTTATATTTTAAAAAAGAAGTATGCACTTGTCGACAGTGAAAAAAACGCATCTAAACACGTGCAAATAATAAACAGCACGGATTACTTTAATCCTCTAATATCGTTTGGTAAATCATCCTCCTTACAACCATATCCTCGGACGGAATGCCTTACGCCTGATGAAAAGAATTATAATATTACAATAGTAAAAATAACAGCGCACAGTATTGAACTTTACAAAACCAAATCGCAAGCACAAATGCAAAAACAACATACCTACTATTAAATATATCATCTACGTAAGCTGTTTGTATAATAACCTTAATAACAAGTTCGATGAATTCTATATGCAGACATACGAGCGGCATTATGAAATTCAGAATTTAACACCGTTTACAAAATACAAGCTGAGCAATTTTTACTCTGATCAATTATCGATGGACCTGCAATTCCGATCGGAAGTCATACTAAGAACTAACGAAAGCAAACTCAATGCACCAGAAAATGTGAACGTTCAGGTTCTGACGCCGACTATAGCGGCAGTTTATTGGATGCTACCCACGAAACTGAATTGTGCGACAGTAACTTATAGAGTATATTGGGAAACAATTAACTCGGTGAACAGCACGCAACCGATAGAAAAGCCATCTATTAATAATAAAGTAGACAACAAATTTTTTACTATAATCCAATCGTTGCTGCCAGAACAGAAATACTTTGTATATGTACGTGTGTATCCAGCCAACTTCACCAATCTCTATAATGACAGTTTGACCAAAACCGTGTACACGTACTCGGAACCGAACAATATAACTTTGAGCGGAGTTAACATAAACAATATGAATATTTCGTGGATGCCTAGCGTTAATTTGACGATCCATTACGTACTGGAATACAAAAATGATGTGATGCAAAAGTGGCAAATCGCAGATAATTTTGAGACGAATAATAAGACAGTAACGTATTATATAAAAAGCTTGCTACCGGCAACTTTATACAAGTTTCGTTTAATACTGACATATCCTGAATACGAGAACTTTACATGGCCATCTGATGAAAGATTTATTTTTGAAACACTTGGTAAGCAAATATGATAATATGTAGATATTTTAATATGATCTGTTTATTTTATATACATATAAATGAATTACATAATTTTAAGAATAAAATATTTTTAATGATAAAATTATAAGTAGAAATATTCAAATAAAACAAAAAAATTAATACTATATTTTTATGTAACAAAGGTGACGATTCGATAATTCGAGCTACGCAATATAATCTAACATTGATGTTAAGCCTTGCTGCTATCGTTATTGTAATCTGCATCTCCTACTTTATTTATTGTTGTAAGTATATTTGATACACATTTTTTAAATTACAAATTATGATTAATGTAATAAGTGGAGAGATTTTTCAAAAAACATTAACTTATTTAAAACAAGGTTAAGAATATTTATTGACCAACACTGGCTAAGACTAATTCTTATATTATAAGACTTTATTTTGAGAATAATCTCAATTCGAGATTTATTTCCCGAATCCCCCCTAAATCCCTTTCAGAATTATAGGCGAGAAAAATATAGATCCGAAAGTCGCTGAATCGGGAAACGAACCCGAGACCTTTCGCTTGCCGGGCGACTGCTCTCACCAACTGAGCTATTCAGACCCTTCGATTCTATACTTTTCTCTGCCTTGATAAACAATTCCAATCAACAATCAGTTGGTGAGAGCAGTCGCCCGGCAAGCGAAAGGTCTCGGGTTCCCGATTCATCGACTTTCGGATCTATATTTTTCTCGCCTATAATTCTTTAAGGGGGTTAGGGGGGATTCGGGAAATAAATCTCGAATTGAGATTGTTCCCAAAATAAAGTCTTATAATATAAGAATTAGTCTTAGCCAGTGTTGATCAATAAATATTCTTAACCTTGTTTTAAAAATTCGACTGACAAATCACATCTTACATATTAATTTATTTGTTTAAAGAGCAAAATTTAAAATTTGCAATGCATAATATTATTTAAATATATTATAACTTTATATAACAGTATACCGACAACGCAAGGAAGATAACGAGCAAGTTTTGACTAGGATTCTACATGAGGTACTTATCGGAAACGTTCAGCATAATGCGTTATACAGTCCTGCGTTGCATTATAATCCAAATAAATTTATGCTGACTAAAATCAGACGTGAGCAAATCACACTAACGAAACTCCTTGGCAGCGGCGCATTCGGATTGGTAAATTTTTCGTAACGTCATATTTTAAGTCATTAATGTTTAGATGTAGAAATGAGAAATACACATTTCTTAGTCAATCTTACACCGAAAAAATTGTTTTCTTGAAATGCATTAATAAGTCTTCTTAATAGATAAGAATATTTCCATTTTTTAAATTGAGAATATATTTTCAATTTCTTTTGCAACTTCAGCGCCGCAATAAATAAATATAATAAATTAATAATAAATTTAAAATAAAAATTAATAAAATAAAATTATTTAAATTTATAATAAATTTATAAGTTTACAATTAATATTAAAAATAATAACATAATAAGCAAAAATGTGTATTTAACTATGTCAAACACATAAAACATATATTCAATTATATGTGAAACATTTAAATATACATGTAATAAGTAACAAATGTCCATTTGTAAGACTGTTTTTTGTTATATCGATTAATAATTTTAATAATACACGGATAAAAAGACATCTCATCAAGTATATATTCTTGCATGTAAAGAATATCTCTTTAGAGATTTTCTCTCCTAAATTAAGATGATCTTTTTAGCGCTTATTTTATTGGAAGATATTATAAAGATAAGTGACATATACTTAAGATAAGAATACAATTTT
The DNA here is from genome assembly GCF_030444845.1 of Prenolepis imparis. Lineage (NCBI taxonomy): Eukaryota > Metazoa > Arthropoda > Insecta > Hymenoptera > Formicidae > Prenolepis > Prenolepis imparis. The sequence goes on along the minus strand of NW_028141172.1, from coordinate 9,259,247 downwards.
TTCGGATATATAAATCAACTTTTTAAAAGAAATAGTAATACACTAATTTTCATGAGACATACATATGCACTTTATTTTTTATCGTTGAATTATTGAAAATAAATTAAAATATATATGTATAATGTTATATAAAATTAAATTATCTTTTCTTATTTAATAAAAGTTACATTAATTTTCAATATTTCGCAGGTGTACCAAGGGAATGTCAAGGATTTAGAAGAACCGGGATCAGAGACATCCGTTGCCATAAAAATGTTAGAAAAGTGTGCTTCTGTCGAAGAAAAAAAGAAATTCTTGCAAGAAGCTAAGCTTATGAGTCACTTTAGACACGAATATGTGTTAAGATTACTAGCTGTCTGCTTAGACGAGGATTCTCCATTACTCGTGTTGGAATTAATGGAAACTGATCTGCTAAAATATTTGAGAGAATGTCGAATATTACAACCTTCTGATTTACACGCTTTGCGTCTACAAGACTTGCTCGCTATGTGCGAAGATGTTGCGCGAGGCTGTTGCTATTTAGAAGAGCTGCGCTTTGTGCATAGAGATCTCGCGTGCCGAAATTGTTTAGTGTCTGCGAGAGATCGTAAGAATCGTATTGTCAAAATCGGTGATTTCGGACTTGCTAGAGATATTTACAGAAATGACTATTACCGCAAGGTAGATATAATTAATAAAAAAAGATGAAACTTTTTGAAAGTGTTTTTCTATTGTAATAGCTTTTTATAATATTATATATATCTTTAATAAAATATATATATATATATATATATATATAGAATTTAAGAAAAATGAAGACTATGCATATATTTTTGTATATATTTCTCCAATATATATGTATATAATGTATAATGCAAAATATTAGTTTCTTGCTTAAAAATACTTATTGCAAAAATGGATAATTAGAATAAGATATTTATCTTTGTTAAAATTTTATTTTAGGAAGGTGAAGGTCTGCTTCCTGTTCGCTGGATGGCACCGGAATCCCTAGCGAACGGAATATTTACTTCTCAGAGCGATGTTTGGTCATTCGGAATACTAATGTGGGAGATTACATCATTGGGTGAGCAACCTTACTCTACAACAAAATCTAATCTCGAAGTGATAAGTTACGTACGCGAGGGAGGCAAGTTGCAGATGCCTCTCGATTGTCCATCCTCATTATATCAGTTGATGCAGCGTTGCTGGGGTGTAGCAAATGCCAGACCAAATTTTAAACTTTGTCTGAACAATATTATAGATCTAAGAAGTGACGCAGAATTGCATCCAATATAAATATCATCTAGTTGGCACAATTAATTAATTATTTGAACATGTGTATATTAAAGCGAAACAAATTTTTGCACATCTATTTGAGATATTTGAAAATATGTCTGTATTATACGTCTGTATACATATTTGCATAAAAAAAATTTTAAAATTTAACATATATTTTGTTTACTAACACTGAAAAATAAAAAAAAAACAAGTAGTTATACCAGTGTTCAAATAGATAACTACTTTTGATTTTAGTTATAAATGGCATTTAGAGATAGGTGAAATTACTATAAAATGTGTAATGTACTAAATTCTATACAAATCACATTTTTTAAAAATTTGTTTTTATATATCTGATCAAAATTCTTCATGCATATCAAAAATATTTTGTATGTCAAACAGGAAATAAAGAAGGACGCGAGAATGGGTTAATAAAGGTTAATAAAAATTTACATATATCTGTTTCTCTTAGCAAATAAGTCATGGAAAGCCTGACTCTTTTGTTGGATTAGCTTAGTCTAATAATTCGTCTAATAATTATAATTTATATTCTAATAATTTGGTTTACGTATTAGTTTCAGATTACTCAGTTAATTTCTTTAAGTAAAAGTGGCTCTATCTTTATTCAACTTCTTTTTCCATGAATGCGTTTATTATCACTGACACTTTTAACAATGTTTATATTTCAACATTAAATGTTTTTATTATCATTTTCTTTATAATCATAAAAATTTTATTTTTCCGGTATTTAAAAACATCTTATAAATATATTTTAATGTAAACAAATGTTCTGGAGAGCACAATGCTATGAACTTTTGAGAATGATATATCTTTCGATTTATGTCTGATGAAAATATGTACATACATATATGACATATATATGTATATGTATATGAATTAAATATATATCTATATATATAATTTTTTTTAGTCAAATCAGTATAGAAGTGGTATTAAATATGCTTATTAATAATGCGTATACTGGTAAACAATTATTTGGCGAGGTAAATTTTATACCTTTTTTATTATGAAATTTTCGTTATAATTACTTATTTTTTATCACAATGTATTTCATATCATATATTGTAAATGATGTAAGTATTTTTCTGTTTTTTTCGGAGATATGTTGTATATCAATATAATTTATGCTAATTATTTAATAAACTCGTTTTTCGTGATAATTAATTACTAAATTTTGATTGATAAAACAATCAAAATTAAAATAATATTAATTTTAGATACGTGAATTTGCGGGAAAAAATATAAGACCCCCATATTTAAAATATAGTATTCACTACAAGTTAATAACACGTTCTCATGAAATGGACGATCAGATGCAATTTTTTCACCGTTTGTTCGAATCAGAAAATCGAGAAGCTCAATACGTATATAATATAAATACAGTAAAACACTCATTTTTATTAAACGTCCAATATTATATCATAAATATTTAAAATAATTTTTTACATATTTTAATGTTTTATATATTTATTATTTATTTATAAATTACCTGTTTCTTACGTGAGCACGTGATTTCAATTATTTTCTTGATTATTTCTAATTATATTGTATTATATTGTAAATGTGTTTAAATGTATTTAATGTTAAATTAGTTTTTATATATTATTCAGTTTTATGGTTTATATAAACATTAATAATATTTACGTAATGCTTATTATACACATATATGTATATGTATGTGTATATGATATTATGTATATTAATTATACTTATAATACTCTATTAAATATTAATATAAAGATATGTTAAATAATATAATATAAATATAAGATATGAAATTAAATAATATAAATATAAGATAGAAAATTTAATATACATATAGGATATAAACATTAATATTTGATTTATTATTAATATTTACTTAGTACATTCAACGTAATAGTTAATATCAATATTAGCAATACTATTTTATATTAATGTTTACAATAATTAGTATTTTATTATTAATATCTTTATAATATTATATATTAAAGGTGTTTATTTTTCTTGTAAAATAACGAAAATTTTAATAACGAACTTTAATGTAATTATAATTTCAACATGCCAAAATATATAATTTTACATATATGTTTATTTCGTATTTTCTAAAAAATTTTTCTACAACTTCTTAAATATATGTATGACATTGTGCAATAATATTAACTCCTTTTTCCCCATTACAATTTTTTAATCATGGAGAAAGATAAATAAAGTAATATCAGAATGTATAAATGAATAAAATATGTATATGTATATTAATTACCATTAGTGATTTTCTTTTATTTTTTCTAAAGAGGAAGGTAAAATACAAGAAGATAAAGAAAAATAAAATTCACACCTTGAAATTATTTTTTATTTATAATTAGGTATATTATTTACTATGCGCGTTTTAATAAGATAATTATAGAATATAGGAAAAAATCAAGATAATATAAAATAAAAAAGTAAATCAAATTGTGTGAGTTACTAATTTAACTACAAACACACATTAAATTTCAAAATTAAAATTATTTAGGGCTTTAAGAACTAAATGATACTGATTAAATTAAAAGAAAAGCAATTATTTTTTTTAAAGAAATTAAATAATTATGTACAAGTGCACAATTTCTAAAAATTCATTGTATAAACATCTCTATTTATGTACATTAATAGAATTGTGAAAAAAATGTTTTATGTTGAAGAAAAAAAAAAATCTTATTTAAAAAAATATTGTGTTTCAAAAAATGAATACGATGTTTAAATAGATGTGTTTTTACTATAAAACTTTTGTACTGCGTAAAAAGGTAATTAAATTGTGTTTCTCATATGAAAGCCTCATGGATTTTACTTTACTTGTAAAAAGTTGAATTTTGCATTATTGATTCCGTATCATTAGAACAAAATTTTTAATTCTTCTCACATTACAGTAGAATAAAAATTCAGTAAAAAGATAGAAAAAATGTAAAATAATGTACTTATTTCATACATTATCCAATAAGTTGAAATTCATTGTTAAATATGAATTTTTATTTTTATGTAATCGCTCGTCTACAAAGTTCCAGTTTCCCGAAACAAAATCCTGAATATGCCTCTGCTCCTAAGATAATTTATTTTGATGCAAAACTTCGTATTGCTAAATAATTAATTATAATTTCAGACAAAAATTATCTCACAAAAAAGTCGTTTTTAATTAAAGTGATAATCATCGATATTTTCTTGTCAATATAAAAACGGATTTTTTAGATACTTAATTATACAAACAAAGATTTACAAAAATTAATATTTTAAAAATATAATGTTTCAATTTTAAAATAGAGATCGTTGAATTTGTAGAAAATCATTCATGCAATATTGCTCGATTGCTATCAAACTATGAAAGTAACACTCGCTGTTTATTTTTTTTTTCTACTTATATTTTGTCTTTATGTGATCTAATTATTAATTTTGTCTTATAAATTCCGTATTGCGACTTGTCTGATTTGAAATTTCTGTGAATTCCAGATTATTTTGACATACGGTATAATATTCAAATAAGTTGTTGGAAGCGTTCAAATCAGCTGATTAAAGCGTTAATTAGCTAATTAAATTTTAAAATAATAATCTGTTATAAAAAACTAAAATAAAAATGTTGTAAATAATATGTTATAATATTTTAAACTCGATTAATATTTCTTTGACAGTTATCAATTGATTTCTGTAAATTATTAATTTCAATTTAATTAGCAAATTAATGCTTGAATCAGCTGATTTCTGTCAAAAGATACACGGCCAAAAAAAACGGTACATTTAAAAAGTAGTAAAAAATTGTATTGTGATCTGTTACAAAAGGAAATATTTAAAAATGAAAGATAATAACTTGCGATTCGTAGATTAACTTCAAAGAATTTACCGAATATATATAAAGATTTAATTTTTTGGATATTCAAGTTTTAATTATTGTCGTATTAATTCAGTATACATATTAAAATCACGAGCACTTTTTAATTATGTAAGGGCTAGTCAATGCTTTATTAGAAAATGATTATGTGTTACTTTAGGAAAGATTCAAATGACTATGAAAAACGATTCCAATTTATCTTATAATGGCATGGCATGCACGTATAATATATAACTAAAAGTATTAATATTAATGGACTGTCACGTACTTCTCTGAAAGAATCCAAAATATATTGCAGTTCCGGTCAGCTTCCAGAAAGCCATTTCACTGTTCGGATCTAAACTTTATATTTAAGTAGAAGATTTCTTTATTAAAAAAATTAAATTGCGTAAATCAGTAGACGTTTATTTATCACAATAAAAAATAACAATATTGATTACAATGAAATATAAAATATGTTTGATTAATTTTACTAAAAGTATAGTAAAATTAATCAAACATATTTTTAAAATTTTTTTATACCATATTGTCTCACGATTACTAAATGTTTTTCTGGGGTAAATTCTAAAGTAGATAAATTCTAAAACAAAATTCTCTCTGTGTTAGAAAAAGTAACTGTTGGAAATAACATTGATTGTGAGTATCATCGATCAGGCAGAGCGAAATGAATCATACAGAGCGCAGCAAGTAAAGCACGATCAGTCTAACTGCGAAGTCAGTTACGATTGTGATTGCCACGAGAAAAGACAACGTTTCGCATCATTTATTGATTCAAATACTGTTATATAAACGTCACACAACAATATGCACATATAGTGGATCCTAAAAACATGCGTAGTATACAATATGCATAAAAGAAGTAATCATAATTTTTTTTATTTTAGTGAAACAAAAAATGACAAATATCTCACTGTGGATAATAATTTATGCTTGAATAGCGGTGAAAGTGACAGAAAATTTATAATTCTATGATTTTCGGATTGCTTATTGATTGTTCGATTATATTTTTATTAATTATCTATTTACGAAATATTAAAAGAAATTACAACAAAGATAAATTATTATCTTGGATACAAACAAATAAATACGCGTTACTTCGTATTCAATTTTGTTATTGGTTCCCATAGAAAAATTATAAAAATTACTATTTACTAGAATATTGTGATTGATCTTAAAAGATATATTAAAGTGTAATATTGGAAGACAATAACGCGATTCGCAAACTAGATTCTAAAGAATTCATCGAGCACATAATAAAGTATCGAGTCGATTAGATGAAATCTGAATCATTTATAGAATAAAAAAAAACAATACTGGTGATTAAAAATTGAGCGCCAACATTCACCGAAGGAAGAGGTTATTATGTTTAAGATAAGATTATGCGTTTTATTGAAATGTTTAATGCTGATGAAGGCAGCTATCGCGATTTCGACAAAGAATCATACCGTTCCGGACAACCTTTTCACGCAGGTAAGAGATTTTTTCGCTTCATTAAAAAACAATTAAATGTTATTACAAGCAATAGTGCAGTTTATTTGAGTAACTAAAACGTGTTATATAATAATATTACATACTGTATAATAAAATAAAACTATACATAAAACTAAAAAGTATAATGCAATGAGAAAGGATGTATAAAGCTTGAAAATTTTATTTTGTTTATAAATATTTGTATAATATAGTACAAAATTAAACTTAATCAAGATGAAATATTAAAATTTGACTGTATTATGTTTGTGTTTCTATTGTTATTTCTAAGAATAATAATTATTAATATTAATGAGATTTTCTGTTAATTTTTCATTATTTTGATACATACATACATACATACATATATATATGACACTTGAATTGAGTTTTATGTGATTTTTTATCAATTTGCAAAAAGATCTTATTTACTTTATTAAATATTTATAATTATTTAATAATATTATAAGACTTGTAAATAAATTTTTTTAAAACTAAATTAATTCAAAGAGTCAGCGTCATTTTGATGTGTCAAGGATAGTTGCATTTGTGCTATATACATATAAAGGAATGTCGACTAAATTGGTATAATAAAATTCAAATTGTATCAATTAACTTTATTGTGCCAATAATTAAATTAACAATATACGTAACAGCAATCTATTCCAATTTAACTAATAAAAATTTATAGATGTATATATATAATATTGATAGTATATCCATTTATATAGCCATATGAATATAGATATCCATTTAAACAGTTATATGTAGAATATGCACATATTCTTATATATCGTGGTAATGTCAATCGAAAGATTATGGTATCCTGTTTTCTAGAATTTGTTTGCGTTAAAAGATATAACCATAATCAAAAAGAATTTCGACAAGATTTTAAGTACAAAAATTTATATAATTTCTATAATCACACAAAAACACATATAAAAGAGAATACTTTAAACATTTGGATTCTTGAAATACAAACATTATTATTGAAATTTTAATTAAAACATACGGATTATTACAAAGTAAATTCGCTTATTTTAAAAAGTTAACTAACAATCGCAAAAAAACTAAATCATGAACTATAACTATCAGCAAAATCGCTTCAAGAATCGAAGAGAGTAACATTTTAATATAACATTTATTAAAAAAGAAACAATTACGAATTCTTATTAAATAATCCTTATTCTGCCTATTCTGCGTTAGTTTCTTTTTAATATAAGAATCATGTTTGATATTTCGCAAGAAAATATAATGAAAAATAATAAGAATAAATATTATAGAAATAAAATTACATAATATTTAACACATTATAAATTAGGAATGGAATTATAAAATATCAAGCTAAAATTATTACAAAACAAGAAATTTTATGCTTATTTTATTTATTTTGACATACGATGTTATTTTTTATGGTAATCTTATTTATATATATTTTTAGATATACTATTTTATTTATCATTAATGATACCGTAGAATTTCTGGCCTAGCTGTCTAACTTATTTTTTTTTTATGTTATATTTTATTCAGGATATTCCAGTGCTCTAAAACAACAATCATCTCATTTTACAAAATCTCCAGCCGGATCAGAATTATTCTGAAAGCGTGACTATAAGAAGTGAAGTCAATGAAGTAGATGAAGTTACATTTGCAAATATGTCCATGAACCCAGAATCTATTGGTAAGATGCAATGAATATATAAAACGTTAATAAAAAATTTACAAAAAATTTACAAGTTGTAAGTATAATGTAAATTCAAGAGATAGTGAAAATTAAATTTAAAAAAATATTAAACCATTTTCTAATAACAAGGATAATATAAAATTCATTCTGTCGAAAAGAGAGAAAAAATGTATACACTGTATGTATAATAAAGCAAAATATAGATAACACCATCAATTTCATTATTATTCTTGTTTGTTTTAAATCAGTCGCAAATAATGTACCTCTGATTTGTGAATAATAGGAAATTTAAAAAAGTGTTTGGCACTTTATTGGAAGTTTTTTTAATTATAACTTAGCAATTACTTTTCTAACACAAGTCTTGAAACTCATACACACACACAAATACACAAGGGTTTTATGTTATTTAATTATTTTAAAAACTTGCTATGTTAATTTTGATATATATGTTTATTGTTTTTCTTTTTTCTTTATTTTCATTGCACGTTAAATTATTATTATTTTTTTTATTTATCAAAATAATCAACTTAAACATATTAATATGTACCACCTCAAAATCTCTAGGAAAAATTCCGAGCGAGCCAAGAGCATTCGTAGAGTTCAATGGATTTCTAAATGGAAAAATCAACATTTCTGTGACATTCAGGTGAAGAATCAAAGTTTTTAGTCTATATCCTTTTTTTCTCTAAAATTTAACATAGGCATATAAAAATAATGATTCTGTTAAAAATTTATTAAATATGAAAAGGCTAAATTTTATCTTACAGGTGGAATCAACTTAAACATCAAAACAAAGTGATACAAGGATATTCAGTGCAATGTTGGTTCATCGAGAACCGAAAAAAGATTCAAATCTTTGACGACAAAACTATTTTAACTACAATGGAATGCACAGAACATAATCTAAAACCTAATACAACGTACTCTTATCGAGTACGAGCGCATACTAAAGCTGGTGCTGGTCCTTATACGAATTTAACGAACGTATCAACGACGCACGAAAATCCGATACCTCAATTATTGATTACAGTGAATAATACCATTGCAATATGGGATCTGGATTCAAGAACCTACAAAAATCTCTTTACCTTTAATAGCAATGTTAATGTAGTAGAAGTGGCTTATTCTGTAGCAGAACATAAAATTTATTGGATCCAGTCGACTTATAATGACCATTATACACGAGATTTAATGATAGGGGATATGAATACAAATAATATTACAAAAATTACTAGTTTAAAAGAAAATTCACACAATCTCTGCATCGATTGGATAGGAAGAAATCTATATTGGATAGAAGATGGCGACTCAGCGAAATCCATTATAAAGCTGGACTTAACAATGTGGCAAAATGGCAAAATCAAATATGATAAAATTTTGAGCAGAGAAAAATATTTTTATTTTACTGTACAACCGTCTGTGGGGTACGTTAACTTTTATTCACTAAACAAATTAACACTTTTGTGTCTTTCAGTTAAGGATTTATAGTCTTTTCTAATTTTGCAGTAATATACTATGATTTTGTAATAAAGATATAAAGAATCATAAAATCATTAATTATCATAAAATTGTAATAACTTAAGCTTATTATTTTTTTAACTTCACGTTTAAAATTATGTTTTATAATACACATATATAATAATATATATATTTTCCAGATTTTTATACTGGATCGACCTTTTATATATAAATTCATATACATTTTATCATAGGCATTTTATATACAGAACATCACAGCCTGTAATAATGAAATCGGATCTTGACGGAAGAAATGTGCAATCTTTTTTAAAAACCGATATGACCTTTTGTCCATACAATCTATCATTGATAGAATTGTATTATCAAATGAAGCTTGACATCACAAATACAGAGGAGCCGCTAATATACTGGCTATATAAACACGAATTATTTGTGGCGAACATTAAAATAAATAAATGTAATTCAATTTCAATCGCTGCAATTGGCACGAAGTTTCTGGAATATTTTATAATTGATGAAACAAACATTTATATAATTAAACTTAATGAAAATAAACTCAGTTCTCATATTTATATTTTAAAAAAGAGGTATGCACTTGTCGACAGTGAAAAAAACGCATCTAAACACGTGCAAATAATAAAAAGCACGGATTACTTTAATCCCCTAATATCGTTTGGTAAATCATCCTCTTTACAACCATATCCTCGGAAGGAATGCCTCATACCTGATGAAAAAATTTATAATATTACAATAATAAAAATAACAGCGAAAAGTATTGTTTTGAAATTTAATACGACAGAATCGACTCGCAAGCACAAATGCAAAAACAACATACCAACTCCTAAATATATCATCTACGTAAGCTGTTTGAATAATAACCTTAATAAAAAGTTCGATGAATTCTATATGCAGACATACGAGCGGCATTATGAAATTCAGAATTTAACACCGTTTACAAAATACAAGCTGAAGCTAGCTGTGAGCAATTTTTACTCTGATCAATTATCGATGGACCTGCAATTCCGATCGGAAGTCATACTAAGAACTAACGAAAGCAAACTCAATGCACCAGAAAATGTGAACGTTCAGGTTCTGACGCCGATTATAGCGGCAGTTTATTGGATGCTACCCACGAAACTGAATTGTGCGACAGTAACTTATAGAGTATATTGGGAAACAATTAACTCGGTGAACAGTACGCAACCGATAGAAAAGCCATTGATTAATAATAAAGTAGACAACAAATTTTTTACTATAATCCAATCGTTGCTGCCAGAACAGAAATACTTAGTATATGTACGTGTGTATCCAGCCAACTTCACCAATCTCTATAATGACAGTTTGACCAAAACCGTGTACACGTACTCGGAACCGAACAATATAACTTTGAGCGGAGTTAACAAAAACAATATGAATATTTCGTGGATTCCTAGCGTTAATCTGACGATCCATTACGTACTGGAATACAAAAATGATGTGATGCAAAAGTGGCAAATCGCAGATAATTTTGAGAAAAATAATGAGATAGTAATGTATTATATAGAAAACTTGCTACCGGCAACTTTATACAAGTTCCGTTTGATACTGACATATCCTGAATACGAGAACTTTACATGGCCATCTGATGAAAGTTTTATTTTTCAAACACTTGGTAAGCAAATATGATAATATGTAGATATTTTAATATGATCTGTTTATTATCATACATATAAATGAATTACAGAATTTTAAATATGAAATATTTTTAATGATAAAATTATAAGTAGAAATATTCAAATAAAACAAGAAAATTAAAACTATATTTTTATGTAACAAAGGTGATGATTCGAGAATTCGATCTACCCAATATAATCTAACATTGATGTTAAGCCTTGCTGGTACCGTTATTGTAATCTGCATCTGCTACTTTATTTATTGTTGTAAGTATATTTATACACATTTTTTTAATACAAATTATGATTAATGTAATAAGTGGAGAGATTTTTCAAAAAAACATTAACTTGTTTGTTAAAAGAGCAAAATTTAAAATTTGCAATGCATAATATTATTTAAATATATTATAACTTTATAACAGTATGCCGACAACGCAAAAAAGATAACGAGCAAGTTTTGACTAGGATTCTACATGAGGTACTTATCGGAAACGTTCAGCATAATGCGCTATACAGTCCTGCGTTGCAATATAATCCACATAAATTTATGCTGACTAAAATCAAACGTGAGCAAATCACACTAACGAAACTCCTTGGCAGCGGTGCATTCGGAATGGTAAATTTTTCGTAACGTCATATTTTAAGTCATTAATGTTTAGATGTAGAAATAAGAAATACACATTTCTTAGTAAATGTTACACCGAAAAAACTGTTTTCTTGAAATGCATTAATAAGTCCTCTTAATAGATATTCTTAATGAATAAGATTATTTCCATCTTTTAAATTGAGAATATATTCTTATTTTTTTTGCAACTTTAGCGCCGCACTAAATAAATATAATAAATTAATAATAAATTTACAATAAAAATTAATAAAATAAAATTATTTGAATTTATAATAAATTTATAAGTTTACAATTAATATTAAAAATAATAACATAATAAGCAAAAATGTGTATTTAACTATGTCAAACACATAAAACATATATTCAATTATATGTGTAACATTTAAATATACATGTAATAAGTAACAAATGTCCATTTGTAAGACTGTTTTTTGTTATATCGATTAATAATTTTAATAATACACGGATAAAAAGACATCTCATCAAGTATATATTCTTGCATGTAAAGAATATCTCTTTAGAGATTTTCTCTCCTAAATTAAGAGGATCTTTTTAGCGCTTATTTTATTGGAAGATATTATAAAGATAAGTGGCATATACTTAAGATGAGAATACAATTTTTTCGGATATATAAATAAACTTTTTAAAAGAAATAGTAATACACTAATTTTCATGAGACATACATATGCACTTTATTTTTTATCGTTGAATTATTGAAAATAAATTAAAATATATATGTATAATGTTATATAAAATTAAATTATCTTTTCTTATTTAATAAAAGTTACATTAATTTTCAATATTTCGCAGGTGTACCAAGGGAATGTCAAGGATTTAGAAGAACCGGGATCAGAGACATCCGTTGCCATAAAAATGTTAGAAAAGTGTGCTTCTGTCGAAGAAAAAAAGAAATTCTTGCAAGAAGCTAAGCTTATGAGTCACTTTAGACACGTACATGTGTTAAGATTACTAGCTGTCTGCTTAGACGAGGATTCTCCATTACTCGTGTTGGAATTAATGGAAACTGATCTGCTAAAATATTTGAGAGAGTGTCGAATATTACAACCTTCTGATTTACACGCTTTGCGTCTACAAGACTTGCTCGCTATGTGCGAAGATGTTGCGCGAGGCTGTTGCTATTTAGAAGAGCTGCGCTTTGTGCATAGAGATCTCGCGTGCCGAAATTGTTTAGTGTCTGCGAGAGATCGTGAGAATCGTATTGTCAAAATCGGTGATTTCGGACTTGCTAGAGATATTTACAGAAATGACTATTACCGCAAGGTAGATATAATTAATAAAAAAAGATGAAACTTTTTGAAAGTGTTTTTCTATTGTAATAGCTTTTTATAATATTATATATATCTTTAATAAAATATATATATATATATATATATATATATATATATATATATAGAATTTAAGAAAAATGAAGACTATGCATATATTTTTGTATATATTTCTCCAATATATATGTATATAATGTATAATGCAAAATATTAGTAAACAAAATGTATAATGCAAAATATTAGTTTCTTGCTTAAAAATACTTATTGCAAAAATGGATAATTAGAATAAGATATTTATCTTTGTTAAAATTTTATTTTAGGAAGGTGAAGGTCTGCTTCCTGTTCGCTGGATGGCACCGGAATCCCTAGCGAACGGAATATTTACTTCTCAGAGCGATGTTTGGTCATTCGGAATACTAATGTGGGAGATTACATCATTGGGTGAGCAACCTTACTCTACAACAAAATCTAATCTCGAAGTGATAAGTTACGTACGCGAGGGAGGCAAGTTGCAGATGCCTCTCGATTGTCCATCCTCATTATATCAGTTGATGCAGCGTTGCTGGGGTGTAGCAAATGCCAGACCAAATTTTAAACTTTGTCTGAACAATATTATAGATCTAAGAAGTGACGCAGAATTGCATCCAATATAAATATTATCTAGTTGGCACAATTAATTAATTATTTGAACATGTGTATATTAAAGCGAAACAAATTTTTGCACATCTATTTGAGATATTTGAAAATATGTCTGTATTATACGTCTGTATACATATTTGCATAAAAAAAATTTTAAAATTTAACATATATTTTGTTTACTAACACTGAAAAATAAAAAAAAAACAAGTAGTTATACCAGTGTTCAAATAGATAACTACTTTTGATTTTAGTTATAAATGGCATTTAGAGATAGGTGAAATTACTATAAAATGTGTAATGTACTAAATTCTATACAAATCACATTTTTTAAAAATTTGTTTTTATATATCTGATCAAAATTCTTCATGCATATCAAAAATATTTTGTATGTCAAACAGGAAATAAAGAAGGACGCGAGAATGGGTTAATAAAGGTTAATAAAAATTTACATATATCTGTTTCTCTTAGCAAATAAGTCATGGAAAGCCTGACTCTTTTGTTGGATTAGCTTAGTCTAATAATTCGTCTAATAATTATAATTTATATTCTAATAATTTGGTTTACGTATTAGTTTCAGATTACTCAGTTAATTTCTTTAAGTAAAAGTGGCTCTATCTTTATTCAACTTCTTTTTCCATGAATGCGTTTATTATCACTGACACTTTTAACAATGTTTATATTTCAACATTAAATGTTTTTATTATCATTTTCTTTATAATCATAAAAATTTTATTTTTCCGGTATTTAAAAACATCTTATAAATATATTTTAATGTAAACAAATGTTCTGGAGAGCACAATGCTATGAACTTTTGAGAATGATATATCTTTCGATTTATGTCTGATGAAAATATGTACATACATATATGACATATATATGTATATGTATATGAATTAAATATATATCTATATATATAATTTTTTTTAGTCAAATCAGTATAGAAGTGGTATTAAATATGCTTATTAATAATGCGTATACTGGTAAACAATTATTTGGCGAGGTAAATTTTATACCTTTTTTATTATGAAATTTTCGTTATAATTACTTATTTTTTATCACAATGTATTTCATATCATATATTGTAAATGATGTAAGTATTTTTCTGTTTTTTTCGGAGATATGTTGTATATCAATATAATTTATGCTAATTATTTAATAAACTCGTTTTTCGTGATAATTAATTACTAAATTTTGATTGATAAAACAATCAAAATTAAAATAATATTAATTTTAGATACGTGAATTTGCGGGAAAAAATATAAGACCCCCATATTTAAAATATAGTATTCACTACAAGTTAATAACACGTTCTCATGTAATGGACGATCAGATGCAATTTTTTCACCGTTTGTTCGAATCAGAAAATCGAGAAGCTCAATATGTATATAATATAAATACAGTAAAACACTCATTTTTATTAAATGTCCAATATTATATCATAAATATTTAAAATAATTTTTTACATATTTTAATGTTTTATATATTTATTATTTATTTATAAATTACCTGTTTCTTACTTGAGCACTTGACATCAATTAATTTCTTGATTATTTCTAGTTATATTGTATTATATTGTGAATGTGTTAAAATGTATTTAATGTTAAATTAGTTTTTATATATTATTCAGTTTTATTGTTTATATAAACATTAATAATATTTACGTAATGCTTATTATACACATATATGTATATGTATGTGTATATGATATTATGTATATTAATTATACTTATAATACTCTATTAAATATTAATATAAAGATATGTTAAATAATATAATATAAATATAAGATATGAAATTAAATAATATAAATATAAGATAGAAAATTTAATATACATATAGGATATAAACATTAATATTTGATTTATTATTAATATTTACTTAGTATATTCAAAGTAATAGTTAATATTAATATTAGCAATACTATTTTATATTAATGTTTACAATAATTAGTATTTTATTATTAATATCTTTATAATATTATATATTAATGGTGTTTATTTTTCTTGTAAAATAACGAAAATTTTAATAACGAACTTTAATGTAATTATAATTTCAACATGCCAAAATATATAATTTTACATATATGTTTATTTCAAAAAAATTGTTCTACAACTTCTTAAATATATGTATGACATTGTGCAATAATATTAACTCCTCTTTCACATTACAATTTTTTAATCATGGAGAAAGATAAATAAAGTAAAATCAGAATGTATAAATGAATAAAATATGTATATGTATATTAATTACCATTAGTGATTTTCTTTTATTTTTTCTAAAGAGGAAGGTAAAATACAAGAAGATAAAGAAAAATAAAATTCACACCTTGAAATTATTTTTTATTTATAATTAGGTATTTTATTTACTATGCGCGTTTTAATAAGATAATTATAGAATATAGGAAAAAATCAAGATAATATAAAATAAAAAAATAAATCAAATTGTGTGAGTTACTAATTTAACTACAAACACACATTAAATTTCAAAATTAAAATTATTTAGGGCTTTAAGAACTAAATGATACTGATTAAATTAAAAGAAAAGCAATTATTTTTTTTAAAGAAATTAAATAATTATGTACAAGTGCACAATTTCTAAAAATTCATTGTATAAACATCTCTATTTATGTACATTAATAGAATTGTGAAAAAAATGTTTTATGTTGAAGAAAAAAAAAAATCTTATTTAAAAAAATATTGTGTTTCAAAAAATGAATACGATGTTTAAATAGATGTGTTTTTACTATAAAACTTTTGTACTGCGTAAAAAGGTAATTAAATTGTGTTTCTCATATG
This sequence comes from Prenolepis imparis, assembly GCF_030444845.1. NCBI lineage: Eukaryota > Metazoa > Arthropoda > Insecta > Hymenoptera > Formicidae > Prenolepis > Prenolepis imparis. The sequence goes on along the minus strand of NW_028141172.1, from coordinate 9,242,507 downwards.
AAAGCCTCATGGATTTTACTTTACTTGTAAAAAGTTGAATTTTGCATTATTGATTCCGTATCATTAGAACAAAATTTTTAATTCTTCTCACATTACAGTAGAATAAAAATTCAGTAAAAAGATAGAAAAAATGTAAAATAATGTACTTATTTCATACATTATCCAATAAGTTGAAATTCATTGTTAAATATGAATTTTTATTTTTATGTAATCGCTCGTCTACAAAGTTCCAGTTTCCCGAAACAAAATCCTGAATATGCCTCTGCTCCTAAGATAATTCATTTTGATACAAAACTTCGTATTGCTAAATAATTAATTATAATTTCAGACAAAAATTATCTCACATAAAAGTAGTTGGTAATCAACGATATTTTCTTGTCAATATAAAAACGGATTTTTTAGATACTTAATTATACAAACAAAGATTTAAAAAAATTAATATTTTAAAAATATAATGTTTCAATTTTAAAATAGAGATCGTTGAATTTGTAGAAAATCATTCATGCAATATTGCTCGATTGCTATCAAACTATGAAAGTAACACTCGCTGTTTATTTTTTTTTTCTACTTATATTTTGTCTTTATGTGATCTAATTATTAATTTTGTCTTATAAATTCCGTATTGCGACTTGTCTGATTTGAAATTTCTGTGAATTCCAGATTATTTTGACATACAGTATAATATTCAAATAAGTTGTTGGAAGCGTTCAAATCAGCTGATTAAAGCGTTAATTAGCTAATTAAATTTTAAAATAATAATCTGTTATAAAAAACTAAAATAAAAATGTTGTAAATAACATGTTATAATATTTTAAACTCGATTAATATTTCTTTGATAGTTATCAATTGATTTCTGTAAATTATTAATTTCAATTTAATTAGCAAATTAATGCTTGAATCAGCTGATTTCTGTCAAAAGATACACTCGGCCAAAAAAAACGGTACATTTAAAAAGTAGTAAAAAATTGTATTGTGATCTGTTACAAAAGGAAATATTTAAAAATGAAAGATAATAACTTGCGATTCGTAGATTAACTTCAAAGAATTTACCGAATATATATAAAGATTTAATTTTTTGGATATTCAAGTTTTAATTATTGTCGTATTAATTCAGTATACATATTAAAATCACGAGCACTTTTTAATTATGTAAGGGCTAGTTCTAATAAAGCATGTAAATGCTTTATTAGAAAATGATTATGTGTTACTTTAGGAAAGATTCAAATGACTATGAAAAACGATTCCAATTTATCTTATAATGGCATGGCATGCACGTATAATATATAACTAAAAGTATTAATATTAATGGACTGTCACGTACTTCTCTGAAAGAATCCAAAATATATTGCAGTTCCGGTCAGCTTCCAGAAAGCCATTTCACTGTGTTCGGATCTAAACTTTATATTTAAGTAGAAGATTTCTTTATTAAAAAAATTAAATTGCGTAAATCAGTTGACGTTTATTTATCACAATAAAAAATAACAATATTTATTACAATAAAATATAAAATATATTAGATTAATTTTACTAAAAGTATAGTAAAATTAATCAAACATATTTTTAAAATTTTTTTATACCATATTGTCTCACGATTACTAAATGTTTTTCTGGGGTAAATTCTAAAGTAGATAAATTTTAAAAGAAAATTCTCTGTGTGTTAGAAAATGTAACTGTTGGAAATAACATTGATTGTGAGTATCATCGATCAGGCAGAGCGAAATGAATCATACAGAGCGCAGCAAATAAAGCACGATCAGTCTAATCTGCGAAGTCAGTTACGATTGTGATTGCCACGAAAAAAGACAACGTTCCGCATCATTTGATTCAAATACTGTCATATAAACGTCACACAACAATATGCACATATAGTGGATCCTAATAACATGCGTAGTATACAATATGCATAAAAGAAGTAATCATAATTTTTTATATTTTAGTGAAACAAAAAATATAGCAAATATCAACGTGGATAATATTTTATGCTTGAATAGCGGTGAAAGTGACAGAAAATTTATAATTCTATAATTTTCGGATTGCTTATATAAATTGTGTGATTATATTTTTATTGATTATCTATTCACGAAATATTAAAAGAAATTACAACAAAGATAAATTATTATCTTGGATACAATCAAGTGAATACGTGTCGCTTCGTATTTATTTTTGTTATTGGTTCCCATCGAATAATTATAAAAGTTAATATTTACTAGAATATTGTGATTAATCATAAAAAGATATATTAAAATGTATTGGAAGACAATAACGCGATTCGCAAACTAGATTTTAAAAAATTCATCGAGCACATAATAAAGTATCGAGTCGATTAGATGAAATCTGAATCATCCATAGAATAAGAAATAATCAATACTGGTGATTAAAAATTGAGCGCCAACATTCACCAAAGGAAGATATTATTATGTTTAAGATGAGATTATACGTTTTATTGAAAAGTTTAATGCTGGTGAAAGCAGCTATCGCAATTTTGACAAAGAATCATATCGTTCCGGACAACCTTTTCACGCAGGTAAGAGATTTTTTTTGCTTCATTTAAAAACAATTAAATGTTATTACAAGTAATAGTGCAGTTTATTTAAGTAACTAAAACGTGTAATATAATAATATTACATATTATATAATAAAATAAAACTGTACAAAAGACTAAAAAATATAATGCAATGAGAAAGGATGAATAAAGCTTGAAAATTTTATTTTGTTTTTAAATGAATGTATAATATAGTACAAAGTTAAACTTAATTAAGAAGAAATATTAAAATTTGACTGTATTATGTTTGTGTTTCTATTGCTATTTTTAAGATTAATAATTATTAATATTAATAAATTTTCTGTTAATTTTAAACTATTTTGATACATACATACATACATACATATATATATATATAACACTTGAATTGAGTTTTATGTGATTTTTCATTAATTTGCAAAAAGTTAGAAATCTTATTTACTTTATTAAATATTTATAATTATATAGTAATATAATAAGACATTTGTAAATTAATTTTTATTTAACTAAATTAATTCAAAGAGTTCGCGTCATTTTGATGTGTCAAGGATGGTTACATTTGTGTCATATACATATAAAGGAATGTCGACTATATTGGTACAATAAAATTTAAATTGTATCAATTAACTTTATACGGCCAATAGTTAAATGAACTACATACGTAACAGCAATATATTCCAGTCTAACTAGTAAAAATTTATAGATGTATATAAATAATATTCAAAGTATATCTATTTATATAACCATATGAATATAGATATCCATTTAAATAGTTAGATGTAGAATATGCACATATTCTTATATATCGTGGTAATGTCAATCGAAAATTTATGGTATCCTGTTTTCCAGAATTTTTGTGCGTTATAAGATTAAAAAGAATTTCGACAAAATCTTAAATCCAAAAATTTATATTGTTCCTATAATCACACACATACACATAAATGAGAATATTATAAACATTTCTATTCTTGAAATACAAACATTATTATTGAAATTTTAATTAAAACATACGGATTATTACATAGTAAACTCGCTTATTTTAAAGAGTTAACTAACAATCGCAAAAAAACTAAATCATGAACTATAACTATCAGCAAAATCGCTTCAGGAATCGAAGAGAGTAACATTTTCATATATCATTTATTAAAAAAGAAACGATTATTAATTTTTATTAAATAATCCTTATTCTGCCTATTCTGCGTGACATTCTTTTTAATATAAGAATAATGTTTGATATTTCGCAAGAAAATATGTTGAAAAATAATAGGAATAAATATTTTAGAAATGAAATTACATAATATTTAACACATTATAAATAAGGAATGGAATTATAAATAAAAATATCAAGCTAATATTTATAAAAACGAAAAAATTATGCTCATTTTAGTTATTTCGACATATATATGTTATTTTTTATGATAATCTTATTTATATATATTTCTATACAATATACGACTATTTTATTTATCATTATAGATACCGTGGAATTTCTGGCCTAGTTGCCTTACTTATTTTTTTTATATGTTATATTTTATTCAGGATATTCCAGTGTCCGAAAACAACAATCATCTCATTTTACGAAATCTCGAGCCGGATCAGAATTATTCTGATAGCGTGACTATAAGAAATGAAGTCGATGAAGTCGATGAAGTTACATTTGCAAATATGTCCATGAACCCAGATTCTATTGGTAAGATGCAATAAATATATAGAACGTTAATAAAAAATTAACAAAAAATTTAAAAGTTGTAAGTATAATGTAAATTTAAGACAGAGTAAAAATTAACTTTAAAAAAATATCAAACTATTTTCTAATAACAAAGATAATATAAAATTTATTTTTGAAAAGAGAGAAAAAAATGTATACACTGTATATAAAATAAAGCAGAATTTAGATAACACCATCAATTTCATTATTTTTCTTGTTTGTTTTAAATCTGTCGCAAATAATATACTTCTGATTTGTGAATAAATAGGAAATTTTAGAAAAGGGTTTAGCACTTTATTGTTAGCTTTTTTGATTATAACTTAGCAATTACTTTTCTAACATAAGTCTTGAAACACACACTCTCACACACACACACACACACACACACACACACACACACACACACACACACACACAAGAGTTTTATGGTTTTTCATTATTTTAAAAACTTGCTATGTTAATTTTTTAACATATGTTTATTTTTTCTCTTTTTCTTTATTTTTATTGCACGTTAAATTATTATTATTGTTTTTAATTTACCGAGATAATCAACTTAAACATATTAATATGTACCATCTTAAAATCTGTAGGAATAATTCCGAGCGAGCCAAGATCATTCGTAGAGTTCAATGGATTTCTCAATGAAAAATTGAACATTACTGTGACATTCAGGTGAAGAGTCTAAGTTTTCAGTCTATATCCTTTTTTTCTCTAAAATTTAACATAGACATATACAATAAAAATATTAATTCTGATAAAAAATTATTAAATATGAAAAGGCTAAAATTTGTCTTACAGATGGAACCAACCTGAATTTGCAAACAAAGCGATACAAGGATATACAGTGCAATGTTGGTTCATCGAGTACCTAAAAAAGATTCAAATCTGTGACGAGAAAACCATTTTAACTACATTGGAGTGCACAGAGTATAATCTAAAACCTAATACAACGTACTATTTTCGAGTACGAGCGCATACTAAAGCTGGTGCTGGTCCTTATACAGATTTAATGAACCTATCAACGACGCACGAAAATCCGATACCTCAATTATTGTTTACAGTGGGTAATACTATTGCAAAATGGGATCTGGATTCAAGAACTTACGTCAATCTCTTTACCCTTAATAGCAATGTTAGTGCTAAAGAAGTGGCTTATTCTGTAGCAGAACATAAAATTTATTGGATTCAGGCGACTAATAATGACCATGAGTATATACGAGATTTAATGATAGGGGATATGAATACAAATAATTTTACGAAAATAACTAGTTTAAAAGAAAATGCATACACTCTCTGCATCGATTGAATAGGAAGAAATCTATATTGGACGGAACATGTCATCTTGGTAAACATGTCATCAATGTTAAACATTATAAAGCTGGACTTAACAATGTGGCAAAATGGCATAGTCAAATATGAGAAGATCTTGGGCATAAGAACTCCTTATTTAACTATACAGCCGTCTGTGGGGTACGTTAACTTCACTTGAAAAAATAAGCACTTTTGTGTCTTTCAAATAAGAATTTATATTATTTTCTAATTTTCCAGTAATATACTATGATTATGTAATAAAGATATAAAGAATCCTAAAATCATTAACTATCACAAAATTGTAAGAACTTAAGTTTATTATTTTTTTAACTTCACGTTTAAAATTATGTTCTATAATACACATTTAGAATAATATATATATTTTCCAGATTTTTCTATTGGATGGAAGTGTTATCAGATATGCAGTTTGTAATAATGAAATCGGATCTTGACGGAAAAAATGTGCAATCTTTTTTAAAAACCGATATCCAAACCTTCTGTCCATACAAAATATCATATTTAATACTTGATTTTGGTGTAAAGCTTGACATCATGAATACAGAGGAGCCGCTAATATACTGGATAGAAAATCATGAATTAATTGTGGCGAACATTAAAATAAATAAATGTAATTCAATTTCAATCGCTGAAATTGGCACGGAGTTTCATCAATATTTTATAATGGATGAAACAAACATTTATATAATTAAACTTGATGCAAATGAACTCAGTTCTCATATTTATAATTTAAAGAAGAAGTATGCACTTGTCGACAGTGAAAAAAACGCATCTAAACACGTGAAAATAATAAAATTCACGGATGACTTTACTCCCATAATATCGTTTGGTAATTCATCCTCCTTACAACCATATCCTCGGACGGAATGCCTTACTCCTGATGAAAAGAATTATAATATTACAATAGTAAAAATAACAGCGCACAGTATTGTTCTGAACTTTACAAAACCAAATCGCAAGCACAAATGCAAAAACTACATACCTACTATTAAATATATCATCTACGTAAGCTGTTTGAATAATAATCTTCATAACAAGTTCGATGAATTCTATATACAGACATACGAGCAATATTATGATATTCAGAATTTAACACCGTTTACAAAATACAAGCTGAAGCTAGCTGTGAGCAATTTTTACTCTGATCAATTATCGATGGACCTGCAATTCCGATCGGAAGTCATACTAAGAACTAACGAAAGCAAACTCAATGCACCAGAAAATGTGAACGTTCAGGTTCTGACGCCGACTATAGCGGCAGTTTATTGGATGCTACCCACGAAACTGAATTGTGCGACAGTAACTTATAGAGTATATTGGGAAACAATTAACTCGGTGAACAGTACGCAACCGATAGAAAAGCCATTGATTAATAATAAAGTAGACAACAAACTTTTTACAATAATCCAACCGTTGCTGCCAGAACAGAAATACTTTGTATATTTACGTGTGTATCCAGCTAACTACAGCAATTTATATAATGACAGTTTGAGCAAAACTGTGTACACGTACTCGGAACCGAACAATATAACTTTGAGCGGAGTTAACAAAAACAATATGAATATTTCGTGGATTCCTAGCGTTAATCTGACGATCCATTACGTACTGGAATACAAAAATAATGTGATGCAAAAGTGGCAAATCGCAGATAGTTTTGAGACGAATAATGATGAGACAGTAATGTATTATATAGAAAACTTGCTACCGGCAACTTTATACAAGTTTCGTTTGATACTGACATATCCTGAGTACGAGAACTTTACATGGCCATCTGATGAAAGATTTATTTTTGAAACACTTGGTAAGCAAATATGATAATATGTAGATATTTTAATATGATCTGTTTATTTTACATACACATAAATGAATTACATAATTTTAAGAATGAAATATTTTTAATGATAAAATTATAAGTAGAAATATTCAAATTAGACAAAAAAATTAAAACTATATTTTTATGTAACAAAGGTGACGATTTGATAATTCGAGCTACGCAATATAATCTAACATTGATGTTAAGCCTTGCTGTTACCGTTATTGTAATCTGCATCTGCTACTTTATTTATTGTTGTAAGTATATTTGATACACATTTTTTAAATTACAAATTATGATTAATGTAATAAGTGGAGAGATTTTTTAAAAAAACATTAACTTATTTGTTATAGGAGCAAAATTTAAAATTTACACTGCATAATATTATTTAAATATATTATAACTTTATAACAGTATACCGACAACGCAAAGAAGATAACGAGCAGGATTTGACTAGGATTCTACATGAGGTACCTATCGGAAACGTTCAGCTCAATGCGCTATACAGTCCTGCGTTGCAATTTAATCCAAATAAATTTATGCTGACTAAAATCAAACGTGAGCAAATCACACTAACAAAACACCTTGGAAGGGGCGCATTCGGAATGGTAAAATTTTCGTAACGTTATATTTTAAGTCATTAATATTTAGATGTAGAAATGAAAAATACACATTTTTTAGTAAATTATACACCAAAAAAAATTGTTTTCTTGAAATGCGTTAATAAGTCCTCTTAATAGATATTCTTAATGAATAAGAATATTTCCATCTTTTATATTAAATTGAGAATATATTCTTATTTTTTTTGCAATTTCAGCGCCGCAATAAATAAATATAATAAATTAATAATAAATGTAAGATAAAAATTAATAAAATATTATTTAAATTTATAAGTTTACAATTAATATTAAAAATAATAACATAATAAGCAAAAATGTGTATTTAACTATGTCAAATACATAAAAAATATTTAATTATATGTGTAACATTTAAATATACATGTAATAAGTAACAAATGTCCATTTGTAAGACTGTTTTTTGTTATATCGATTAATAATTTTAATAATACACGGATAGAAAAACATCTCATTAAGTATATATTCTTGCATGTTAAGAATATCTCTTTACAGAATTTTCCTCCTAAATTAAGAGGATCCTTTTGGCGCCTATTTTAGTGGAAGATATAATGATAAGTGGCATATACTTAAGATGAGAATACAATTTTTTCGGATATATAAATCAACTTTTTAAAAGAATTAGTAATACATTAATTTTTATGAGACATACATATGCACTTAATTTTTTTTCGTTGAATTATTTAAAATAAATTAAAATATATATGTATAATGTTATATAAAATTAAATTATCTTTTCTTGTTTAATAAAAGTTACATTAATTTTCAATATTTTGCAGGTGTATCAAGGGAATGTCAAGGACTTAGAAGAACCGGGATCAGAGACATTCGTTGCCATAAAAATGTTAAAAAAGGGTGCTTCCGTGGAAGAAAAAAAGAATTTCTTGCAAGAGGCTAAGCTTATGAGTCACTTTAGACACGAACATGTGTTAAGATTACTAGCTATCTGCTTAGACGGGGATTCTCCATTACTCGTGTTGGAATTAATGGAAACTGATCTGCAAACATATTTGAGAGAGTGTCAAATATTACAACCTTCTGATTTACACGCTCTGCGTCTACAAGACTTGCTCGCTATGTGCGAAGATGTTGCGCGAGGCTGTTGCTATTTAGAAGAGCTGCGTTTTGTGCATAGAGATCTCGCGTGCCGAAATTGTTTAGTGTCTGCGAGAGATCGTAAGAATCGTATTGTCAAAATCGGTGATTTCGGACTTGCTAGAGATATTTACAGAAATGACTATTATCGCCAGGTAGATATAATTAATTAAAAAATATGAAACTTTTCAAAGTGTTTTTTTATTGCGACTTTTTATATTATTATATATTATATCTGTAAGTCAAATAGAATTTAAGAAAAATGAAGACTATGCATATATTTTTATATGTATTTCTCCAATATACAGGGTGTCACATTTTAATCTCCCCAGGTAAACATCTCGAAAAATATCGAAGATACAGTAAAATGTTTCAGACAAAAGTGGTAGAACTTGAAGGGGGACAGATGATGAAAATGTGGACTTGACCTTGAGTGACCTATTGAAGGTCAGGTCAAGATCATCGATGTTTTCTAAAATGTATCCCCCTATTTTTTATTGCATATTCTTGTAGCCCTTGCCGAGACGTTTCAAAACACTACCTATTGATGTCTCTTACACAAGCCGTTCCCAAGATACGAAGCCTCAAAGTTGATATATCATCGGCATTCGCATTATCCAATGTACACCGCGGGGAGGTTGTTCAGTCAAATTTGTACATTAAGTGGTCCTAAAAAGGAGACTTTATGTGTATGTGTGTGTTTGTGTGCTTCTGTAGTAAAACTTTTCTCTAATTATTTTTCTTCTGGTTATTTTAATGTAAGGGAAAGAATAAGAAAATGGTAGAGAAAGAGAGATAAAAGTTTTACTAAAGAAGCACACACACGCACACATACACAATTTGAATGAACAACCTCCCCACGGTGTACATTGGATAATGCAAATGCCGATGATATGTCAAATTTGAAGCTTCGTATCTTAGAAACGGCTTGCGTAAGAGACATCAATAGTTAGTGTTTTGAAAACGTCTCAACAAGGCCTACAAGAATATGCAACTACAAATAGGGGGTTCTATTTAAGAAAACAACGATGACCTTGATCTGACCTTCAATAGGTCATTCAAGGTCAAATCCATATTTTCATCATCTGTCCCCCTTCAAGTCCTACAACTTTTGTCTGAAACATTTTTTCGTATCTTCCATATTTTTCGAGATGTTTGCCTGGGGAGATTAAAATGGGACACCCTGTATATGTATAATGTATAATGCAAAATATTAGTAAACGTTTTTTGCTTAAGAATACTTATTGCAAAAATGGATATTTAGAATAGAAAATTTAACTTTTTTAAAATTATATTTTAGGAAGGAGGAGGTCTGCTTCCTTTTCGCTTGATGGCACCGGAATCCCTAATGAACGGAATATTTACTTCTCAGAGCGATGTTTGGTCATTTGGAGTACTAATGTGGGAGATTACATCGTTAGATGAGCAACCTTATTCTACCAAAACTTATCTCGAAGTGATGGATTATGTATGCACGGGAGGCAGATTGCATATGCAACTGTCCATCCTCGTTATACCAACTAATGCAGCGTTGCTGGAGTGAAGCGAATGATAGACCAAACTTTAAACTTTGTCTGAACAATATTATAGCTCTAAGAAGCGACACAGAAGACGTAATACTGAATCCGACGCATCAATGAATATTATATAGCCGGCAATTAATTAATTGTTTGTATATATGTATGTTAAGAAGAAACGATGAGTTTTACATCTATGGGATATTTGAAATTATACTGCTGTATTATACGTTTATATATAGATATATATATATATATATATCTGTATATGAACTTATCATTGTCATTTCATAATTCATTTTTCAAAGATACGTAATAAACTATATATTAACTAGAAGTTGTATGACTGCTCGAATGCAGATCCATCTGCACCAGTGATCTGTCACAATGAGAAATCTTAATACGTAAGAGAAAGATATAACTTGCGATTCGTAAATTAGCTTTAAAGAATTTACCGAATGATAAATAAAAAGTATATCATTTTAGAGATTAAAGTTTTATATATTATCATATTAATTCAGTATCATAGCACGAAAATGACAAACGCTTTTTAATTAGGCCAAGTCAATGCTTTATTAGAAGGTGGTAGAGAATTCCGTACTCCGTAAATTTGCTAGTTGCATAGATGTTATCTTAGAGAAGAATCTAATGACTTTTTGAAAAACGATTCCAACTTATCTCATTATGGCATTCATGTTTATTTAAAACTTTAAAGTAAGAAACTTTTTATTAAAAAAAAATGTTTTTGCATATATTAATTTACTTGTATAACTGTAATGTTTTAAATGCATTAACTATACAATCACATTTAAAAAAATTTTATTTTATTTTGTTTTTGATCAAGATATCTTCTTGAATATGATTTTTTCTTTTGTTAAGGAGAAAGTCTTGCAATGAGTTATTAATAAAAGCTAATAAGAATTTACAACTATTTCTTTTAATAAATAAATCATAGGAGCTTGTCTTTCTTTGATTGTTAAAGGAATTTTGTCGCATAATTCAGTTTTTATATTAGTTTCAAATTAAAATTAATTAATTTCTTTTAATGAGTAACGATATCTTATCTTGACTTTCTTTTTCACAAGTGCGTTTGTTATCACTGAAAATTTCAATAATGTTCATATTTTTTTAACATACATGTATATATGATATGTATATTTTTATTAACATTTTCTTCATGATCATAAAATAATATATATATATATATATATATATATATATATTAAGTGATAAATAGTGTATATAAATTCTCACATATAGCAAAAGTGACAGCTTATTGCGCATATTATTGATAGATTGATTAATTGTCCCCAATTCGAAGTTCAACTGCACCAATCACCTTTCACTTCGATGTTTAGTATCCGACGGATACTATCCGTTGAGCATGCGAATTATTTTAACTAAAAAATTCTGATTTTCTATATAAATTTCGTTAAATAAAAAATAATTTACTCTGCAAGTTTTAAACAAAAATTAGTAAATTTAAACATATCTAGAGAAATAAAAATGTTTTAGAAATTACATACAATTTATGTAAATGTGTCACAAACTTATTAAGTAACAAAAAATAAAATTATTATAAATCAACAAAATCATTAATTTTTAAAATTCTTTCTTTTAAATCTAACAATTATATTATAATACATATTGTTTAAAAAATTTAATATATCGTCTGAATTAAATTTAATTTTAAGTTTAAATTTGACTACATAACATTGATTTTTGAATGTGTGACGTAAAATTAATATAGTTTATATACATTTTTTAAAAATTAAAACTCTTTAGTTGTTGTATTATACAGTTTTAATTACACAATTAGTGTATTATCTGCAATATATAACATTCAATTTTCTTCATGAAAAAAATCTTTTATTTGCGTAAAGTATATAAATTAAAGTACACGAGAATACTTTTCTTCGTAACTTCTTGGACCGAAGCTTCAAAGATTCTCCAGAATCCCTAGATTTCCTGACGAAAACGTTATGGTCATTCTCGTTAGCATTAACACTTTTAGTAAAACGCATAACGTTTGTAACGTTTCTAACATAACAATTTTCCTTTCTTGTAGATATAATATTTATACTCGATCGGCTTTCATATGATTCTCGACTATGACCAATGTTCCATGTAATCTTCACAATGATTTAATTTAAATACTACTAATCGAAATGATGTTTCTTTATGTATCTCGATAAATTTCGAATTTTTATCTCTTACTTGATTAAACTTTATTTCAAGATCGATTATAATGATTTATATGATCAAACTACAATATATAACTATATAGTATATTTTCTTCGATTAAACCCAATGTACAATGTAACGAGTGTAGTATATTCGATTGTATCAAAAACAATAATATAAATGTAATTAAATTTCGCAATTTTTCAAAATTTTCAACTAAAAAAGCGATCAAATAAAAAAATATATGTTATTATTTTACAACATATTACTATCTTAATATTTTTAATATATTATTATTTCAAAATTTAACTAACAAATTAATATTTTTTGACAGAAATCTGCTATTTAAGAGGTTTATTTGCTGATTAAATATTTATAATAATAATATATGTTACAGAATTAAAAATAATATATTTAAAATAATAAGTTATAATACTTTAAATTCGATTAATATTTTTGACAGTTATCAGCTAATTTCTGGGAAAAAAATATTAATCCAGAATAAGATATTAAAACATATTATTTACAACATTTCACTATTTTAATTTTTTTAACATATAATTTTACTACTAAATTAGCAAATTAACGCTTAATTAACACTTTTTAAAGAAAGCAGCTATTTGAGGCGTTTATTTGCTAATTAAATTTTCATATTAATATATATTACATAAGTAAAAGTAATGTTTTAAATAATATGTTACAATATTTTAAACTGGATTAATATTTTTGACAGTTCCCGTATGAAAAAAAATTATAAGGAAACTATTTAAAAAAATACTGGAAAACTACTGAGAGCAATATAGAAAAACTATTTAAACACTACTGAAAAATACTGGAATACTACTGTATACGTATTACAACACTATTAGAAAACTATTGAAAACCTATTCGTGAAGTATAGTGTCATTCCCTGTAGTATTTTCGTCAAGAACTATTGAACACTTATACCAAAACTATTTGTGAATTATTCGATTTTTATACTTCAGTGACAAAGTACGACTGTAATCAGATTTAATATATTTGTATTTCAGAAATATTATTACAATGCATGTTGAATAATATATAATATAAAACATTTTGAAATACAAAAGTATTATCGATCGAGATTTATAGACACAGAATGATAAGTTGTAATACAATTTATGAAATTAAAAAAATACATACTTCAACTTTTTATGTTTACAATACAATACATATTATTTATACTAAACACATACAAGAATATATAAAAAGAATTACATTATTTATGATTAATATAATAAAAAATATTGATTAATCAATTTCTACAGTATTTACCAAAGGCACAATGTATAATTTATCTTCTTTATAATGTATATTACAACACTTTTTATCAAAGTCTGAAGGAAAACAAGAAATATCATTATTTGTTTCTCGTGCTATAAATGAAAACATTTTCGTTGATATACCTTTGTATTTACAAAGTTCTTCGTCTAGTATTTGTAATTTTTTACCAAGGACAATATAGTAGTGTGTTGTTTTTGGTTCTAGTATATTAATTAAAATTAGACCTGAAATTACCATTAGTTCTCCGTTATATAATATTACTGTGCTATTGTTCCTTTTAATAAGGCGAGAATATTTGCAACTATGATAAAGAGTATTTTTATAAGAAAATCTAAAAAATAACTTAACGTTTTCTGTTATTGTTTGTTGTAATAACTGTTCAACCAACAGTTTTTGAGACAATGATAAAGTTATATCTGCAGGTTTCCCAAATATTCTCAAATCATCTCCATATTTTATACATTTTATAATTTTAGTTTCTTTCATTATATTTTTAAACAATTTTTTTCCTTCTCTACTACAATTAGGCTTACTAAAGATTTCTGAATTTTTTTTATATATCTTATTCTGGAATAATTTTTACAAATTTGTAATGGCACGCATTGACTTCCATGAAACATTTTTGCTATTATACCATTAAAATGTTCAAACGGAAATGCCGACCACGCCCATACAGCACCGTATTTTCTTACATAGTCTGACATATGAAGCATCATATGTACATTATACTTCATGTTTTCTTTTCCATAGAGTAACTCGATATTTAAAATAAATTGATGAAGTGCTCTTTCCGCTTTATCAAACTCATTGTCTGTAAATTTCGTTTTGGAAAAAATATAGATGCTATATACAAACAGTGACCAATGTTTAATATATTTCTGTGGCATTATATCAATCAAGCAAATGAGCGAATAATATAACAAAAAAGATTTCCATTCGTTTGCCTTCCATTTTTTATTTTTTATGGATTGTGGCGTTCTTGTAATTTCACATGGAGGCCGTATAGCCAATAATTTATCATTGAATTCAGTAACTCTTAAACCTAAATACCAATCTTTATTACTATTAGCTGAGTCAAACCACAATGTTTCAAATAATTTTGTGACACCTAATAAAACTGAATGCATATATTCTGGTGGAAAAGAATGAATAATATGAGAAGTAGGTAAAAGCATTACTATTGAAGACCCTTTAACACCTTTTATTGGTCTTCCTTTATTAATAGCTTTCTCAACATATTTGTAATGTTGCTTCATTCTTCGCATTGCTTTTTTATCACCAGAATATATACGTATCTGACCTCTTCTGATTGAAATTTGTTCCCCTTTATGGAGACAATAGGAACATCCATATATACCATTAAATTGTTTTATATTTTGAATAAGTGGTCTAGCTACCGTATCTACAGTTGCGAGAAGTGCATAAACTTTTATGAGTATAGGTTCTCTGTGTCCAAATGCGGCACACCAAAACCCATTGGTTTGTAATTCCAAAAGTTCATCTATGAATGGACGCAAGAACAAATCCATTGGTGGTTTTTTCTTATAAAACCATAATCCACAAAGCAAAATATTTTCTCTTCTAAGTCGGTATGGTAATTCATTTATACATACTTGAATGGGCCATATATTGTACATGGATGATTCAAATATTTCTACACCATCTGTATTCCATTGAATAGTAATATCGTTATCGCATATAACATTTTGTTCTTTTAAATGACGATAAAGTGTTCCATCTACGATATCACTTTCAATGGGACAAGTTTTTCTACATTGTGTAAATAATTTGGAATTTAATAATTCAATCAACTGCGGCTTTAGTGGAAAATGATAAAAGAAATTAAAATTTTTTTGTAATTGGATTTGTTCGTAACGTTCTTTACAATTATTACATTCAATAATAATATCATGATGAAATGTCAATATAGTAAAACACGTTGGACAAAAATAATATTTACAAGAAATCACCTTTGGAAATAACTGTAGAAAATGATACTTTGAGTGGTGTACTTTAAATGGCAAATGACAATCAATAATTTGAAGCAAAGCTTGTAATCCAGTGTCAGTCAATCTGTTTTTAACTGCCATACTCATTACTAATAATTGGCTTTCTTCTTTACTTAAATCACATCCTTCATATATGGGAAATTCTATGTGTTCCTGCAAGAAAATATATGCGTATGTATATACACGGTCTATTTTCATATATATTAGGTGTACAAATTAATTCTCGGCCTTTTTTAATGAAAATTAACGTTTATTTAAACAAACTTAGAATAAACTTTAATCAACAAAGTAATCTCCGACGGCATCTACACATTTTTGCCATCTTTCGGGTAGGTGACGAATCCCCTCTTGGTAAAAGAACGCCGGTTTAGAGTCAATAAAGTCAGCAATGCATTTTTCGACCTCTTCGAGCGTTTTAAAGTGGGAATCTGCCAAATAGTGTTGGAGGGACCGGAACAAGTGAAAATCTGACGGGGCTAGGTCCGGTGAATACGCCGGATGTGGCAAAATTTCCCAGCCCAACAAATCAAGCGTGTCCTTAATCGCTTTAGCCGTGTGTGGCCTCGCGTTATCGTGCAGCAGAATGACCGGCCTTCGTCCGTTGCCCGTAAAAGGTCTTTTGCGCTCGATTTCGTCACTTAAACGCAAAAGTTGAATTTTGTAACGCTCAGCAGTAACAGTTTCACCCGGTTTTTTTTAATTGAAATGCAAAGAGCAAACAATGCCTAATGTGTTGTTTATTAGACGCCATCATGTTTACTGTGCTTATGTTGAATTATTTGAAGTTATGTCAATTATATATATCGGTTTTATAGTGTATGATGTTGGTACTATACAGCCCTGAAGTTGGCTGCAAAAACTTTCCTCTTAAATAAATGTTACAGCTGATTTAATATTAGGGCTGAGAATTACTTTGTACACATATATATATATGTATATACACGGTGTCCGCTAATCATAATTTTGATTCTATGCGGGTAGAGGGTATATCAAACTGAACAGATAAAATTTTAAAATTTTCACAATAATCGATGAATTAAAAAAACGCCCTAAATATGACACAGTCAAGTTCAAATTCCACATATCACATGTATCGGAAAAAAGAATACTTTTTAAAGAAAAGAATGTTTTTTTAAAAATGTTTATTTTTTTAGTGCACACATCTGATATGTAAAATGAACTTGGCTTTGTGTTGTAAAATTACCTTCGAATGTTTTTGATATTCTTGATTCTCATTTTCTTCATTATCAGAATTTTCATGAATCTCTCCATTATCGTCATAAAAGAAATTGTCATTTTTATTGTTAAAAGTATTATAACAATCATTTTCATCTTCATCTTCAGATAAATAATAGTGTTCATCTTCATCCGCAGATAAATAATCGTGTTCATCATTTTCAGATAAACTATTTCCATCTTCAGCTAAATCCTGGTCATCTTCGTCTTCTTCAGATTCACTAGTTTTATTTTTATTGTTACATTCAGTATAATTGTGAATCATGTTTTCTTCTTCGAAAGATTCTTGGAAAGAATGCTCTTTAATTGTCATATCACTTTGTTCACACAAATTAATTTCTCCATCAATGTACATTTCCATCTACAAATACATATATATATATATATATATATATATATATGAATATGTGTGTGTGTGTATCTAATGTGTAGATCATTTTATAAAGCAAGTAAAAGTAAAGTAAAAAGAAAAATATGACTTTACCTGTGTCACTATTTTCCGTTCTTTTGCTCTTAGTGTACGAGAATGTTTTGTTGTTATGGGAATTTCTTCAGAGTCGTCTGTTAGATATCTTTTATAAGGTCCTCTTTTCCCTTTCGACATTATGTAATACGTAGACGTTGTTTCCTTTTTATCTTTTGTATGTAATGATTCCTCAACTTGCCTTATCTTTGTTGCTTATTATTTCAGCAAGTTTGTCTGTTCCGTATATTACTGTTATCAATCGTTTACTCTTCTTCTTACATTTGTATAATAACACTGACCAGGATTCCAAAAACCATCGTAATGCGTACGATACTCCTTCTTAGAAATACAAGCAACGCACTAAACCAGTGTTGTCAAAAGTAAAAAATAAGATGGCCGCAAAGTTTCGTCAAACGAAGATAGAGGGAATACTGCCAGTTTCGAGACGCTGCCCGGCTGTCCATTGCCAGAGCATGTGGAGGGGGTACGCGCACACAAGGAAGAAGCCGAATCAGATTCCGCCGAGCCGCACATGTACACATATGTATATCTCCTCCATCCGTCTGGCAGCGGGCAGCGTCACTATTTTGGGGCGTTTTATTTGGGCGCTATTCAATATCAAACAAGATTTGGTGCGTCGCTCGTATTCTTGAGGAAGAGTATCGCACGCATTATTTACGACGATTTTTCGAATCTTGATCAGTGTTATTACACAAATATAAGACGAAGTGTGAACGAGTGACAACAATAATACACCACCGAACTGATAAATTTTGCCATAATAATAAGCAAGAGATAAAGCAGGTTAAGGCATTATATTATATATAAAAGATAAAAAAGAAATAATAAACATCATAAGGAAGAAATACTAGAAATGGATAATAACAAATGTCTTTTGTTGGAATTTGTCAACGAAGATAAAAAAATTGCTGTTGGTTATCAAAACTGGTTGCAAGATAAAATAAGTGAAGAAAAAGAATACTTACATATAATCGAAAAGAAAAGTGAAGTAAAAATAAAATGGCCTAATTGTGACATTGCACCAGTATCGATAATGAAGAAAAGAGTGAAAACATGTAAATGGAAGACAGTTGTAGCGAAGATACTTTCTATTGGTGGTACGTAACATATACATATAAGATATCTTTAAAATCTATTATAACTTATAGCATTATAGCTTTATAGCATTAATATTTTTATTTCAAATATTTAAGAATGGACCAAAATGTGCCAGCAACGATTTGGAGACAATTTGGAAACATATGGAGTTTTAGAAGCAACTAAAGAGGAAAGAAAATCAATGTGTAAGAAACAATGGAGTGACGATGAAGAGCCAGAGGATAGTCAGAGAAAAAAGGTTGTTACATTCACTGAGTTTTATAAATTCTTTTCTTAGGGGCCTATTCTGTAATCTATAATGATGTTATGTATCATTCGTTATGTATCATTGCGCAGCTATTTCATGATACAAAGTCTGCGCAGTGATGCACAACAACATCGTTAAAAGTTACAGAATAGGCCCCTTATTATTTATATTACTTATTGTGTTATTAATATATAATATCTTAATTTTTTTTCTAAAAATAGAAATACAAAAAAAATGAGATAAACACTGAAATCAAATCTTCAAAATTATGGACAGAATTGAAAACAAGTAAACATTCATCTATAGTAAGTTTTCCTAGATATTTATATATATATATTTGCAAAAAGTAATATAATATTCAAACACATTCTTCACATATTGATTTTATAATACTTTTTTTTAAATGTAGATAGAGTCAGAACAATCTTCAGATGATGACAGCTCTTCAAAAATGTCGCAAAATTTAATACAAGAGAACAAAACTTTGAAAAAAGAAAATAATGATTTAAAAAACGAAAATGTGGCACTGCGTGTTTCACTTGCTTGTATAGAAAGTATGTATCTTATTTGTATGAAATCATATATTATTTTACATACTACATAAGCAAAAATAGATCTTGAAAAAAATAATGTATGAAATTATTGTATAATATATTTGCTTTCAATATAATATATGCTTCAGGTTTTTCTAACATAAATATTTCATGTTACAGAAAAATTTATATTAGAAAAACCTGAAGCATACATTATATTGAGAGCAAATATATTATACAATAATTTCATACATTATTTTTTTCAAGATTTGTAAATGATTGTTCTAATTGTTCTAATTTTATATTTAATTTGTAGATTTGCCGAAAATAAACAATTTGGTAGAAAACATACTTACCAAAACAGAACAAATACATGACAACATTGATTTTATTTCGGATTCCAACGGAAACAATGTGGTGGAAAATAACATACTTCACAAAACAGAAAAAATATACAAGGATGATTCATTTGCGAACTACAAGGTAAATATTAATCTTTAAAGAAATCTATCTCGTTTATCTTTAATAAAAATGATTCATTTTAAATATAATTAATAGTTTCGTAAATTTTATTTTGTTCAATGGAATCAATTTTATATGTGAGGAAATATTTTTATTTATTATTAATTATTATAAATTATTAATAAGTATTTAAATAAATATTTAATTTTTATTAATATTAAATTAAAATATTTAATAATATTTAATATTACTAATAATAATTAATATTAAATTTTATTATAAATTTTGAAAATGTATATAATACCGTTGTAAAATTGTATAAAATAATATCATGTATATATTCACGTTTATGCAGAATTTAATTCATATTTAAAATTAAATTGTATGATTCATATAAATTTTTCTGTTACATATTTATAGAAAAATAAAAGTGAGGCTTGTGTGACAAATAATATAGAAATCACGTCAAATAAAGAAATCTTTAATAATAATATAAGCATAATTTTTGTATATCTGTTGTACACTGTTTTGTTTATAGAAATAATTAACTTATTTTTTTCTTTTACTTATAGGAAAAAGTAATTAATGTCGGTGGGAAAGGAGTTTTTGTAAATGCTGGTCGCCTTCGAAATTGTAATAGAAATAGTATTTCGCAATACACATGCGATTTATTGTCAGTGGTTTTTTCCAAAGAAGAACTGGCATCATCCAGTTTGACGGGAAAAGTTGCCAATACTATGAAAAGAGCAAATATAACACCTAAACCACCTTTAAATCCAAAACGTCTTGATGCAATTGAAGGTAACAATCCCAAGTAAAAAATTTTTGTGTCTCATATATGAATAATTTGCAGTTCATAGATTTAATGTTACATATCACATATATTCTATAATCAAAAAACACAATATATATATGTTAATTTCAATATTATATATATTATTTTTATTAATATATTTTTTAAATTCCCCTAAAAATTATTACTTTTTATTATTACAGCACAAGTGTTTTCAATATTTGAGTGTAATAAAGACACTCAAAAACTTTTTAAAGCAGCTGTCAGACAAAAATGTAATAATGCTGTACCTCGAGCAAGCAAAAAAAAGCAGGAAGATAACTATGAATAACTTTTCTCGAGTTACTCTGCAAGTATTGTTAATTAATTTTTAAGAAAAAAAAACAATAAGGGGCTGCGAACAATAAAAAAATAAGGAACAGGAAATAAAGAACAGAAAACAGAAACAGGGAGTAGGGAACAGTTCAATATAAAACATATAAAATATAATTTAGTAACGCAAAATAGAAGAACAGAGGAATAGTACTAAGGTAAAGTGATGAAATTTCTCTATTCTGCGTTACTAAATTACATTTCATGTTTTATATTAAACTGTTCCCTATTTCCTGTTCCTGTTTTTTGTTCTCTGTTTTTTTTCTTATTTCGTTTTTTATTCCTTTTATTATGCGCAGCCCCTAATATATATTACAAAAATTAATGTTAAAAGAAATTAACATTGGTCATGTTAAAAGAAATGTTTTTTTATTTTATATGTAATATTATTAATGTATTATAAATGTTTTTTTTTATTCTTTACGAATAACTTTATTATTGTCTCAAACACTTTTGGTTAAGCAATTATTACAACAAACAATAACAGAAAAAGTTAAGTTATTTTATAGATTTTCTTATAAAAATGCTCTTTATCATAGTTGCAAATATCCTCGCCTTATTAAAAGGAACAATAGCACAGTAATATTACATAACGGAGAACTAATGGTAATTTCAGATTTAATTTTAATTAATATAAAATACTATAGATATATAGATACTAGAACAAAAAACAACACACTATTATTCCTTGGTAAAAAAAACTACAAATACTAGACGAAGAACTTTGTAAACACAAAGGTATATCAACGAAAATGTTTTCATTTATAGCACGAGAAACAAATAATGATATTTCTTGTTTTCCTTCAGACTTTGATAAAAAGTGTTGTAATATACATTATAAAGAAGATAAATTATACATTGTGCCTTTGGTAAATACTGTAGAAATTGATTAATCAATATTTTTTATTATATTAATCATAAATAATGTAATTCTTTTTATATATTCTTGTATGTGTTTAGTATAAATAATATGTATTGTATTGTAAACATAAAAAGTTGAAGTATGTATTTTTTTAATTTCATAAATTGTATTACAACTTATCATTCTGTGTCTATAAATCTCGACCGATAATACTTTTGTATTTCAAAATGTTTTATATTATATAATATTATTCAACATGCATTGTAATAATATTTCTGAAATACAAATATATTAAATCTGATTACAGTCGTACTTTGTCATTGAAGTATAAAAATCGAATAATTCACAAATAGTTTTGGTATAAGTGTTCAATAGTTCTTGACGAAAATACTACAGGGAATGACACTATACTTCACGAATAGGTTTTCAATAGTTTTCTAATAGTGTTGTAATACGTATACAGTAGTATTCCAGTATTTTTCAGTAGTGTTTAAATAGTTTTTCTATATTGCTCTCAGTAGTTTTCCAGTATTTTTTTAAATAGTTTCCTTATAATTTTTTTTCATACGGGTTATAAACTGATTTCTGTAAAAAAAATATTATTTGCGAATAAGATATTATAGTGTATCGTTTTACAACGTATTACTATTTTAATATTCTTAATATATTATTATTTTAAAATTTAATTATCAAATTAACGTTTCATTAATATTTTTTGACAGAAATCAGCTATTTAAGACGTTTATACGGATTTAATGAACGTATCAACGACGCACGAAAATCCAATACCTTAATTATTGATTGTATTGCATAAAAGTATTCAAATGGGATCTGCATTTAAGAACCTACGTTAATCTCTTTAATCATTATTTTAATACGATGTTTGAATTCGCTTGTTCGATAGCAGAACACAAAATTTATTGCAATAAAGTAAGCTAGAAATTTTTGATTCTAATGAATTAAATTTATATGTCAAGATCTTTTCTCATTTCAAACCGGACCTTACTTTAAAAATTAAAAATGCGCCTCATATAGGATATACATATATATATATATATATATATATATATATATATATATATATATACACACATATAATTCAATTTTAGTATTAATATAATTGTTAATTATATTTATGTAATTTTTATTATATACTCACAAACACACATGTACATAATTTTCTTTATATTAATGTTTATAATAATTAGTATTTTGTTATTAATGCATTTTTATAATATTATACATATATTTATTGATTTAATTTTTTTGTAAAATATTAAAAGTTTTAATAATAAAATTTTATGTAATTATAATTTCAAAATGCCGAGTGCTGAAAATATATAATTTTATGTTTATTTCGTATCTTCTGAAAAATTTTTCTATAATTTCTTAAATATTATGTATATCGTTGTGCAGTAATATTGATGCGAATTTCTCTTTTATGTTACAATTTTTTAATGGTTAGATGAGATAAATAAAATAAAATTAGAATGTATAAATGAATAAAATATTTGTATGTTAATGACGACTAATTTTATCTTATCGTTATTAAGAAGGAAAGTAATATGAAAAGATAAAAACAAAGTAAACTTTTGAACATATTATATTGAACACATTTATGAATTCTAACATTTACTGCGAGAAAAAAAGGAAAAAAAGTAAAAAAATATCATTAAATGTTGTTAAATCTTGCCTCTAAATATGTAAACAAAGTGTAAGCAAAGTTATAAAAAATATAAAAAAATCCGCAAAATAAAAGAATAAAATAATAATCTAATAAAGATAGAAGAAAATGTGATATGTTGTACTTGTTTTTTATAAAATTTAGTATAATTATCGCTATAAAATAATTTTGTATAAACATTAGAAAAAGTGTAAAAAATAAATTTCTATGAACATGTAATCATTTGATTGGATTTCTTGAATGCTTTTCAAGAAAAATTATTTTAAATATAAAATCAAAGTGTATCTCTCGAGAGTTTAACCATGTATTGACTTTCCCGATCGAGTAACAATCGAATAAGACGCATGTTAAGTATAACCTTGAGAAGAATTATTTACACTATGTATTTCATATTTTGTCATATCGAAACATCGTCAGTTTTCGACGATCCTTCGAATAGGATTGAGGGATACACGGTTAAAATAACAAGTCGTGATTCAATAAACAGGGTAAGTCATGAAATATACAGACATTTAGATAACTCTTTTCAAAAAATATGCGAGAGAATACATGATACATTACCATGCATGAGAGATATATATATAATTGCATTAAAAGAATATGAAAACACATTCGTAAAGTTGATAATTTTTCAAAATAAACTTGCGAGAAATAAAATATGTTTAGATTTTTTTATTTCAGAGCAGAAAAAGTGTACACAATTTAGATTATTAGCTGGAACTATAGGTAATTAACAATTTAAATATATGTATTTCTGTTTTATTAAACAAAATTTTAAATTAGTATTAATACTTTTCGCGTTTTCGTGTAATTTCTAGAAAAATTTGATTTATATATTTCTCATCATCAGTATTGTCGCTTTTTAAATAGCCTTTGATACAACATATAATTCAAACAGATATGCACATATTGTACTTATATATATACAAATACACGTAAAAGTGTCGCCATCGTCAACTTTCAAACTATCAAAATTTTAGAAATCAATATATTTATAAAGTCTCTCCGAGAGATATCATCGACAGATAATATAATAAATAAATCTCGAAGAATTATTTTTATTTCACGCTTTAATTACCTTTGCAATCTCTTTAAATCTCGAAGTTTGAAGTCACCAGATCAGTTAAGAAAAAAAATTATAGTCAAATCGAATATTATACAGCTATATAAAACTTAGCAATTTTATAAAATTACAGATATTGTTTTTATCACATAATTAATCAAATAATGCTTAGCAAAACAAAATATATACATATATACTTCTATTTTAATTAACTGAAACTAAGAATCAGAAATTTGTAACAAGAATCGTAAAAGAATTTAACACTTAATTATCACATGATAATATATTTCATCAAAACAATTAATTGTTTAAATGTATGTGTATATGTCAAAAATAATTTTAATATGATAATTACAGAAAGTAGAAAAAAGTTATTTCCGTCGATATAATATAAAGTTAGAATATAAACCATATTATGAGATGCGGAGAAAAATATGACAAAAATATTGAATTTTAATTATTTAAATTTTAACAATTTAAATTTCCCAAAGAATTTATATTTTGTTTTTTACATAAGACTCGTATCAATGTTCTTTACTTTCGAAAAAATTAAATTAATATAATAGAAAACATAAATTTATTGACTTAAGATACATCATGTAATGCAAGTATATAAAACGCAATGTATATAAAAAAATTTTCATAAAAGTTTACAACTGTTTAAATGGATTAAATATTTTTTTAGATTGCTGCAATTTTTTGATATGTTTCCCTTTCCTCGGACAGGAGTCGACAGTTTTACATTTTCCTTATACTTATACTTGTTGTCCATTTTTGTTCTTTATTCTAGTCTTAATTAAAATATGTGTTTGCAGATATTTGAAACAAAGATTGACATGATGTTTCTAAAACTGTCATTAAATATTCTATTATACATCGTTGCGATGGTAATGGCATTTTCGTCGAACTGTCTGATACCGCTTCATTATAACTTGAAGATGAAACTGGGGTCAAGACACATGTTGTGGGGCGATTCCAATATCACAGTTTTTATTAATTGTGAAATGCAAAACCTAACTTTACATGTATCACCTTATATATCTATAATGAAATTAACTGTAAAATCGGCTGATAGTGGAATGATTTATTCACCGAAGTTTACACGTGATACTGCAGCTGAAACTATCGTTCTTAATTTCATCGATTTCCTATGGCATGCAAACAACTTATTGTTAGAGTATGGAGTATATATTGTGAGAATAAAATTTTCAAATTTATTAGCTCAATTTACTTCGGAGAAGTTTTTGCGAACTTTGGACCTTAACTATTATGGACATAAAATGTGAGTAAATTTAAAAGTAAATTAAAAATAAGCAATATATATGTATATATAATACATAAACAATATAAAAATATAAAAATTTAATATTATATATATATATATTTATATATTAAATTTTGTAACATTTATTATTATATTTAACAAATAATTTAATTATCATCAAAAATTATAATATGCATAATTTTTTTGTGATATGCTTTATATTGTTTTACAATATAAAATATATTAAGAATATAAAAAAATATATAAAATATATAAAAAATTCTAAATAAAATATATTGTTTTACAATTACATGTCGCATATACAGTTATTTTTTATGTCTGAATAAGATTATAATTCTTGACATAATATATGTATATTAAGGTTTCTTGGTACTCGCCGCGGCCATGTTGGATTGTGACATCAGAAGCAAGAAAATACACGTTAAAAATTTTTGCGTGCCATTTTTAGATAAAAAGATATTTTTATGAAACAAACAACTTCAGATGGTTTTAGCACACTTTAAAAATATTCCGAAAACTATCCTTTTCTCTTTATAATTAATGAACAGCTGTAAAATAACTGTAATATGAGACCCAGTCTGGTCTTTGCACATGCGCATCAGTCATTCTGCCTGACAAAATCTGATGTTTCAATTATTTTACCATTATTGATTGACTGTCAGGGGAAAAGAATAGTTTTCGGAGTATTTTGAAAGTGTATTATTATATTTTAGCTATAAATCAAAAGACATAATAATTCTCCAATCCTTAATAATTTTTGTACCAATAATTGCTGAAAAGTTGTCATTCTCTAAATAAGCATGTCATTAAAATGTCGCAGACTGGTGTTCGCAGTAAACCAGCCGAGAAGAGCCCGAGCATTCTTTCCATGTTTGGACGAGCCGGAATTAAGTGCCACTTTTAACATTTCCGTGGAACATGACAAAATATACAAAGTTTTATCGAATACGCCGATACGAGAATACGAACTTTTGGATACGATGATGATTACTCATTTCCAAACGACACCTGCGATATCTCCGAACGACGTAACAATCATGATGTACGAGTTTGATAATCTGTATCCGGTTCTTGATTCGTCGGAGAATGTGGTCAATATCTGGTGCAGACCGCATTTGGTATCCCACATGAAATTCGCGCAATATGTCGTTGAAAATGTAACTATGTATTTAAAGAAGAATTGGGAGATCAAAAGAAGCGTTCCGAAGGTTGATTATATCGCTATTCCGAATTTTGAGGAGAAAATCTGGCAGACTTGTGGATTCGTATTTTACAAGTAATATATTTAAGAAATAATTATAATTATAATTAATTGAAATATAAAATTATTTATAGTTATTAGAATTTAAAAATACAAAGTTTTGCATTTCTTTACGCTTATTGGAGTTGGCTTATTAAACTAAGATTTATAACAGCATTTACTCGATCACCTTAATATCTAATATATTTATAATATAATATTAATATATTTAAAATATTAATTATATAGATTATTTACAAATATTATTTAAAATATTTATAAATATTATAAATATTATTTAAAATATTACTATATTTATAATATAATATTAATATATATATACATATTTAAAAAATATGTTTATATTTATGCCTAAAGTAATTTATATAATTAAGTAATTTTAATAAATGAGACGATGACACATGTGTAATATTATAATAGAATAACTTACATTTATAATCATGTAATAGTCAGATTTATACGTTTAAAAACTGTTTCGTTATTATATTATCTCAAATCAAGAATTCAAAAAATTTTCAATTAATTTTAGTAATTTAAGTTATAATGTTAAAAACATATGTTTATGTTATTATCATTGAATTCATTGTATGAGTATAATTTCTACATTTTTTGTATTAATCAAAAAATTGCTAAAAGATTTATTTTATCACATCGAAAGAAAGATGTGTGAAGAATATTGAAAAATAGAATTATCGCTTACTTTAGTTTTGAGAAAGAGCAAGAAAGAGGTATGCACATAAAGTTATACAAAATAATAACATATAATTAACATTATACATTCAATAAATTGGTGCAGAAAACTATGTTTTGTCTATCAACGTTTATAATTGATCTATTTTTATGCTTAAAATTCTGTTTTAGTTTGACAATTTTTGAATTATCTTGCAACTAATATATGTACAACATATATTAATTTTTATATAAGCAAACTATATAAGAGCCTAAAATAAAATGTTTTGAAGTAACAGCACTATTTACGAATAATTTTCAGCGAAACAGATATTATGTACAATGAAGATATTATCTACAATAAAGAACTACATCCTGCTGAGATTAAAACTACATTAATGCTCTCAATAGTTCATGATATAACATGTGAATGGTTTGATAATTTCTTCAATCCGTCATGTCGATGTCACTGGTGGTTAAACGAAGGCTTCACTAAGTTCTTTGAAATATATATCATCGATAAGGTTGTATTACATTCATTAATTATAAAAAATTTTTTGTGGATATTGTGACTATATAAAATATTCTTAAATTTTCTTCTCATTTTCGTTTAAAATAGAAGAAATGCTAATGTATTTTTTTTTTAAATATTTCACAATATCTTATTTATTTAGAAAATATAAACATTACAGAAGCAATAACATATATATTTTAATTATGTACTATAACTTAGAAAAACTTTGCAAGTATATATTTTGGGAAATTTAAAAAATATTTTTTATGTCAAATAACTACATATTATACATAAATATATATAAAGATACTATATAATTATTTAATATTTTGTAATATAAAATAGCAGAATGTTGTTTAGTGTTAAAAAGCTTTGAAATGTTTGAGACAAAAATACACAGTAAAATGTATATATACTTGTAAATAATTAAATTCCTTTATTATAAAATATTAGTGAAAAAAATTTAGACGGCGGCAACCGAATATATATTTATTTGATCAAACCAATCTATTTGTAGGCCTTTGATGATTTCCGGATGATGGACTTGTTCGTAGTCCAAATTAAACATGAATCTCGTCATTTAAACACTGTATTTTCTATCATTAATATTACGGAAAATGCAAACAATATATCTAAAATTAATTCAATTCTTCTTTTTTCTTACATAGGTATGTATGTATATATTGTGTGTATATTTGAATAATAATTGAACTATTATATAATATATCTATCTATTTTTACAAATATTTATTATGTATATGTAATATGTATATAAATTTGTAAATATGATTAAACAATAGTTCAAATAAATTGATAACTATAAATATCTAAAAAGAGATTAAAAAGTTCTAATTATACATTTATTTTCTTTTAATTTAATTTTGTAGTTTTAAGAAAAAAATTTTTT
Source organism: Prenolepis imparis (assembly GCF_030444845.1). Taxonomy (NCBI): domain Eukaryota; kingdom Metazoa; phylum Arthropoda; class Insecta; order Hymenoptera; family Formicidae; genus Prenolepis; species Prenolepis imparis. The sequence goes on along the minus strand of NW_028141172.1, from coordinate 9,212,918 downwards.
AATTCAAAATTAGTTTAGATTTTTTTTTGTACATTTATTTATTCTTAATTTAATTCTTTTATAAATAAAAATTTAATTCTTTTAAATTATATTAGCTAGGTTTTGGAATTCATGAACATTGTGCTTTAAGTTTATTTAATAGTATATAATTATATATATTTTATATTTTTATTATAGGAGCCATATTTTGGCGCATGCTGGAAAGTATACTCCATGATATATTTTGGATAAGTATCAGAACATATTTAAGAATGCAGTAAGTAATATATATATATTATATATACACACACACAAGCATACAGAAATTAAATATAAAACAAATGCCAAAATGGAAACATCCTAAAAAAATAAAAAACATACACTAAATTCATGAAATTGTATCCAATAAATATTCAAACTTGCATAAATAACAAATAAAAATTTCAGAAATTAAATATTTATAAATACTGTTAAAAATTTAACAAAAACAGAAATTAGGTCAATTGTAAAGAAAAATTAATATATACAAATATTCACATAAATGCACAATTATATGTTATTTTCTTAAATATAATATTAAATATTAAAATTAAATATTAAAAAACGATTTAAAAAATTAGGGAATTAATTTTTAGAATTAAATTATAATGGGTATAATATTTATTGATACTATTTTACGCAGTTTATTGATACGCACTTAATTTTGTAAAAAAAAATCTAGTTTAAGCATAAATATATTTTAAAGTCGATACTTTTTGATCAACAAGAAGAAATTTTTGGTTTTACATTTAAAATAAATAATAAAATGCTAAAGAATTATTATATATGATGCGAATTATTATATATGATTTAATATAATTAGCATTTTGCAATAGTATATTAACAACGAAAGTTATACCATCTCATATTACGCTATGCTTTCAATGTATTTTTAATATATAATTTATATAATTATGTGGTTTATGAATTTGTAATTTTTAATGCGAAACGAAGTTCATCTAGACAAAATTAATTCTTCAACTATATACAAAAATTACAAACCCATTAATAACTTCTGTCTGTGTTTAAGTTTGAAATTGCATCAAAAAGTGCAAACATATATGTATATATTTTGTTAATTGTCGCAATGTCAAATTTTACAGATATTTTTATTTTAATGTGGACATCCCTGATAATTTATGGAACGTTATGCAGATTGTCAAAGATAATATAAATCCTGAAGAGAATCATTTGAACGCAGAACAGATAATGGATATTTGGACTATACAGGAGACTTTTCCTGCAATAAATGTCACCCGAAATTATACTAGCGATCGAGTGAACATATCGAAAATATCGAAAGACATATTAGATCAAACACCATATTTTATACCTGTCAGCTATACTACGGAAACGAACATCAATTTTAACTTAAGTTTGACAACTATTAAGTATTTTTACTATTTTTTAACGCAGTCAAATCCGGTGTTGGAAATACCCATTAAAAATAAAGATAAATGGATCATTGTTAACATACAACAAATTGGTAAATATTAAATTATAATAGTATTTTTACTAGTATTTCTTATTTTCTTTTGTTATACAATAAATTATCCTTATTATATATTTCAATTGTAATAATTAAATATTTTTTTTATAAAGATTAAAATTATATTTCACATATTACAAATAATAATATTCTTTTAAGGTTCCTTGGTAGCGCGGCCATGTTAGATTGTGACGTCAGAGGCGAGAAAATACACGCTGAAAATTTTTGCGTGCCATTTTTAGATAAAAAGATATTTTCGACGAAACAGCACTTCAGATAGCTTTAGCACACTTTTAAAATATTCCGAAAACTATCTTTTCTCTTTATAATTAATCAACAGCTGTAAAATGACTGTAATATGAGGCCCAGTCTGATCTTTGCACATGCGCAGTCACTCCGCATGACAAAGTTTGATATCACAATCATTTTACGATTGTTGATTGACTGTAAAAGGAAAAAAAATAGTTTTTGGAGTATTTTAAAAGTGTGCTGAAACCATCTGAAGTTGTTGTTTCATTAAAATATCTTTCCATTTAAAAATGGCACGTCAAAATTTTCAGCATGTATTTTCTCGCTTTTGACGTTACATTTCAACATGATCGCGGCGAGTCAAGGAGTCTTAAAGTATGTTACAATATTGCTGTTAAATTTATACAATTCTGTACATCGTTTAATTTTTTGGAACTTAATTTTTTATTTCAATTAACGGCGTAAAATAATTTTATAATCGATAATATTGTTAAGAAATTTGCATTTTTTACTATGATATACATATATATACACACATGTTTAATTTCTAATACGGCTTAAAATATATAAGAAAATAAAATATATACAATTCAAAATATTTTTTACTATATTCATTTAAAGAAATAATAGATAAAATTTATTTGTTGAATAATAGGATACTATCGCGTCAACTATGATCCCGAGAATTGGCGAAGAATTGCACGTTATTTGAATTCTAAAAGCTATACTAATATACATGTTCTTAATCGAGCGCAAATTATCGATGACGCCTTTCATTTTGCGATGGAGAGAAAACTTGATTTTCCTATTTTCTGGGAACTCGCGAGCTATTTATGGCAAGAGAAAGATTACGTAGCATGGTATCCTATGCTAAAAATCTTTGAATCAATATCAAATATATTTTTGTATTCAATATATTATCCTGCATATTTTAAGGTAGGTACTCACATTGTCTATTGTAAAGTTTATTGATAAAATTATGTGTATTTTCTGTGTAATAATAGTTAGAAAATTTTGAATCAAAACGTATGAAATAAATATTAAGATTCTATGTATTTAAACGACATAAAAAAACACAATTATTTAAGAAATTGATTAATTCAGAGCATATTTTAATCACTTACTGAAATAAAATAGTTTTAGTCAATGTATATTTCTTTCGCATATATTATATTTGTTTATATAAATAATAATTATATAAATAATTTAATGATCGCACAGAAAAACTTATTTCCTATACCAAATTGTAGGAAATTTTAAAGATAATAAAAAGCCTGTTTGATAATATAGAAGAATATATGTACAATCAAAGGGTACCCACTGTTAACGATTTTGATGAATATTTAAAACAACAACTCGCAAAATGGACATGTATTGTCGATAATCCTTTGTGCATTAAAATGGCAAAACGTCAATTAGAATTGTATCTACGTGACAGTGGAAAAAATAAGTAAGTGTCTTAATCATTATATTTCTGTGTCTTTTTAAACCTTGTGTTATATTTGATATATTACTTAGGAAAAGAAGGCCATATAAGATAAAATATAAATATATAATATATATATATTGTATATAAAATATGTTTATACTTATACATATATACATTACTTTTCTGACATACATATATATATATATATATATATATATATATATATAATTTTTGTCCGTATACGGAAAAAATGATATAATAAATAATTGAAAAATAATTGAAAAAATAATTTATGCATTAAATTTTTTAGAAAAAATATAATTTAAAGAAATGAGAGAAGATATCTTTATACATAATCATATATAAAATATGTTATTTATATCTATAATTTTTTTAGATTTTTTAATATTTTAAATTTTTTCAATATAAGAATTAATATAGAACTTATTTTTCCATTTTTCTTCTGAATTTTTCCATTATTCTTTCTGTATCTGTGAACAGACATTATACAAGAGAAAGAAAAACATATATAGACACACTTATTTTATATATAAATATATAATTTTATATATTTATATTTGATTATACTTGAATTTTATTTCTGGATATTTATTAATATATACATATATGCTAAATACTGATAAGAGATATATTAAAAAATAAAACATTTCCTTTTCATATGTCGTAGAATTTTGCTTGGGTGGCAGAGATGGACTTATTGTAATGGTTTAAAGACTGCAAACTTTTCTATATGGATCAATATATGGCAAAAAACATCTAGCCTAAACAAAGAAAAAATTATTAATAATAAAGTGTTGGAATGCTTTAGTTATGCCAACGATTCCAATATTATCATTTATTATCTGACATTTCTTTTAAAAGCATTTGAAAAAGATCAATTCAAAGATAATAATATAGATGAAACACTAAAAAAAGAGAAAGAACGTAAAATTTATGCTTTAACTGCCAACATGTTTCTTTCTACTCTTTCAATACATGCTAAGAATATTACAATGATTAAAAAAATATTGAATTTTTATGACATTTTAAAGCACAGGTAATAATATCTTTTTTATAAAAATATACTGCTTATTTATTATAAAGATTTATTATGTATGTGTGTCATACATACTGTTTTGTTCTTATAGACAAGTTAATGTGAATGCAGCATTAAATGTGATTATTAATAATGTGTATTCCGGGTTCGTATTTGAAGAGGTAAATATACTTATTTATAAAGTTTCTATTAATAATTATTTTTTTATCAAAATGTATTACATATCTTATATTGTAATATATATAATGTACGTATTTTTTTTTTCTTTTTTTAGATAATTTATATTATGTCGATATAATTATGTTAACAATTTAAAAAATTTGCATTCGTTTTTCATGATTATTCATTACGAAATTACTGATTAATGAAATATTAAAATTAAAATAATATTTATTTCAGATATATGAATTCGCGAAGAAAAATGTACCACAATTAAATTTGCAACACGTTAAAGACAAGTTAATAGCACGTTCTCGTAAGATAAACGACCAACTAAAATTTCTTCAAAGTTTCTATGAGAAGCTCGATACGTCTACTTAATTTATTATAGATGCAAATACAACACATACATCAACAATTATATAGCACAACAACTATAAAGCATCCATTATTTATAAAACGTCCAATTGTGTATTATAAATATTTGAAATAATTTTTTATATATTTATAATGTTTTATAAATGTGTGTGTGTGTGTGTGTGTGTATATTATGTATATTGATTATATAACGCTCTATTGAATATTAATACTGAGATATGTATTTAAATAAATAGAAGATATTAAATTTATATATGTATATATAGGTTATGAACAATTAGTATTTTGATGACTTATTATTAATATTTACTTAGTACATTTAATATGTAAATGTAATAGTTAATATTAATATTAGTATTACTATTTTATATTAATTTTTATAAAAATTTTTATAAAAATCAATTTTATAAAAATTAGTATTTTATTATTAATATATTTGTTATATTATGTAATTGTTTTTAATTATTTTTAATAATTTTTAATAATTTTTAATTATTTGTAACATAATAAAAATTTTAGTAACGAAATTTAATGTAATTATAATTCCCCAAAATGCCGAATAACAGAAATATATAATTTTATACGTTTATTTTGTATTTTCTAAAATATCATTTTCTAACTTCTTAAATATATGTATTATATTGTGCAATAATATTGATGCAAATTTCTCCTTTATGTTACAATTTTTTAACGATTGGATAAGATAGATAAAATAAACTCAAAATGTGTAAATGAGTAAAATATGTGTATGTTAATGATAATTACGTAATTTTATCTTATCTTTATTAAGAAAGAAAATAATACGAGAAGATTAAGAAAAATAACATTTACCACCTGAACATATTCTTAGATTATAATTAAATAAAATAATATGAAAGTAAAGAATAAAGCATATTGTGAGTCACCAATTTAACTACAAACATATTGAATTTCAAAATTTAAATTTTTTAGAGCATTAAGAACTAGATGATACTGCGTAAATTTCAAGAAAAACTTATTTTTTGTAAGAAATTAAATGATTATATACAGTGCACAATTAATAAAAATTTATTGTAAGAACATCTCTATTTATGCATATTAATAAAATTTTGAAAAAAATTATTTTTTTATATACTAAAGATTTTTAAAAAAACTGTTTTCAAAAAATATTGTTTTAAATTATAATACGATGCTAAAATAGATGTGTTCTTACCATGAAATTTTTGTACTGCGTAAAGAAGAAATTAAATTGTCGTTCGAAGGATTTAATTGTGTGTTTCTCATATGAAAGCCATATCAATTTTCCTTTACTTTGTAAAAAGTTGAATGTTGCATTATTGATCCCGTATATCATAGAATTTTTAATTCTTCTAATATTACATTAGAGTAAATATTCAGTAAGAAAATAGAAAAAATGTGAAATGATGTACTTATTTCATACATCATCCAATAAGTTATAACAAAGAAAGAAATAATTCTTTATAAAAATCAGACAAAAATAAAAATATATTTCTGTTTGCATATAACATTTAATTTCCTGATTAAATTTCTTGAAAATTATTTTAAATTGTAATGGATAAACTGTTTCCCGAGAACTTTTTAACTATGTATCAACTTTTATCGATTTAGTAATGATCGAATAAGACGTTTGTCATGTATAACCTTGAGAAGCTATTTACGTGAGATTATGTATTTCACATGTTATCATACTGCAAACGTCGTCAGATTTCGATAGTCCTTTGAAGAGATAACATCACAATTAAGCAATATATTTTTGGTTAAAGTAACGGCACATGATTGAAAAAATAAGGTAAGTCAGATACAAAACGTTCAGATTTCTTTGAAATATAATCATATAAAAATATGTAAAGAATTCGCGATTAGAGTTTATAATTAATAAAAGATGTTTTTATTCAATATTGAAGTAAAATTTACATTTCTTTTATTTCAATTATCTTTATATTTTGTATATTGCAGATAACATGAAAACATTTAGATATAAATTGTAACAACATTTTTAATATATATAGCAAAATGTATTTTTGTATTTTGAATACCTCGAATGATCTTAAAATTGAAAATATCTAATATAATTCATTGCTGTTTTAAATATGAATATAATATAAATTAATCAAGAATAAAAATGCTTAGCAAATCGAAAATTATACAGCTATGCAAGACTTTATTTAGTAAATTAATTTTTAAAAAATAAAGATATTGTCTCATAATCACATAGTTAATCAAATAATGTTTAGCAAAATGGGATATACGTACCTACTTTCCTGTTTCTATTTTAATTATTCAGAGTATTGAGCATGAAGCAAATGCGTATCTTTTTCTTAAATTTCTGTAATTTTAAAAAATATGTTTTCCTTTTCTTACTGGAATCGATAATTTTGCATTTTTTGCATTAAGGTTCCTAGGTCCTCCCCGCGGCCATGTTAGATTATGACGTCAGAGGCGAGAAAGCACACGCTATCATTTTACGATTGTTGATTGACTGTCAAGGGATAAAAATAGTTTTCGAGGTATTTTAAAAGTATGCTGAAGCCATCTGAAATAATGTTTTATCGAAATATTTTTCCACTTAAAAATGACATCTAAGAATTTTTAGTGTGTTTTCTCGCCTATGACGTCACAATTCCAACATGGTCGACGAAGATCCAGGAGCTTTAACATGTTCTATACTGCTGTGTTGTGTTCTTACTTACTATTCTCTTAGCAAGGAAACGTTTTTGCAGATATCTAAGATGAGATTTGTCACGATGTTCCAAAAATTGTCATTAAATAGTTTATTATATATTTTTGTAATGGCAATGGCTTTTTCTGAGACCGATAAAAATGCGAAGACTAAATGGCATAGTGTAACTGAATATCATTCCTTGACCTGTCTGATACCGCTTCATTATAACTTTAATATATCACTGGTGTCAGATTACTTGTTTCAAGGAGAGTCCGAAGCCGCTTTCTATATTGTAGGGAACTAATTTTTTTCTTTAGAGATAGATTGTTTAAATAATCCAATCGTCAATCACCAACAGTTCGTGTGAACTTTTATTCTTATTCGAATTAACACGAGGATGTCAGGAAAATCAGATTAATGTTCGAATCAAAGAAATAGCGGATCAGTTAGAAATAAAGAAATATTTAATTAAACAAAAGGAGTATTAGAGCAATACAAATATCTGCGATAACGTTCTAGTTCAAACCAAGGAATCAGACCGAGAGTAGCCTTACAATATGTTTCGAGTATGATAAAGATTTTCATACAGTTCAATAATAGTGCTCACGCTTATTTAAAGTTCGCGATACTATTTCACAGTTCTTATAATGTTTAACGCATTCGCGCACTGATGCTATTACCATCAGAATAATACGATCGAACGGTAACTTTTAAGACAAGCCCGGAGGCACAAGTAGATTATCAAATCTACGTTGAACTAATGGTCTAGGACCTCAAAAAGCGCGACTGCCCTTTTCCAAGCTCTGCGAGAGAGTCCCTCCAAAATCGCAAATCGGAGCACACGAGCGCGACGATCATCCACACGGCAAACGGAGCCGTGGTGGGGATGGTTCTCTCCTTGGTTCTCTCTCAGATGGCGAAAAGCGCCGAATTCAAATTCATTTCTTTCAGCTCGGCCAGTCTGATTCCAAGTTCGTCCCGAACGATGCCCATTTAGTGCCGTACAGTATAGTTACATCTAAAAATGAAATGAAGAGTACATAATTTTGTTACCAGTATTAATGCTATAAAATTAAAGATTCTAATCGAAGACAAAATAAAGTTAGAGTGCGTAATTCGCTCACAATCGAAATATTTATTTATTTTTTTTTTTTTTTCAGATTATCCGATTACAGTATCATAAAAACAAATACAATTATAATTCTTAACGATTTATATCTCTTGATTTAGAAGTAATAAGGAAATCTAATTCTAAATTATCTTAAAACTAACGCGACAACTTATTTTAAATAGACAACCATTTTTGCGATAACTGACTCTTAACTAATCATAATTTCAGATTCGGCATCTTATTATTCTTTTGGTTCCGTAACGGGCTTAATCCACAATTTGAGTTTGTCGGGCGATAATATTGAGTTATACGGTTTTTGTGTTATATTGAATCCCGGAATGTCCTTTATAACGTACCGATTCTTATTTAATGTTTTTGCCACAATGTATGGGCCTTTATAATTTGGCTTGAGTTTACTACTAGAGCCTATCTTTGTTTGTAAGTCACGAATGAGTACTAAGTCACCTTCCTTATATTGAGTGGGCTTTGTGTGTTTCGAATTATAATATTGTCTGTTATATTCGCGAAGTTCCTTATTTGCTTGAAGAGCTGTATCTCTTGCTTCGTCCCTTTGTTCGATGATATCGGTATTTATTTTTGATAACGAGTCAACGCGGCCTTTTAGGTTTTTATCGTTATGCCTTGTTTGATCGTACCCTAACAAAAGCATCGACGCGGTTGTTTTTATCGCGGTATGATGGGTATTGTTTAAGACATATTGAATGTCAGCAAGTTTTTGTTTCCAATCTGAAGGTGATTCTATTACTTTAGATAAACTTGATTTCAAATATCGGTTAACTCTCTCGACCATCCCGTTGGCCCATGGTGACGCGACAGCTACTTTGATCGATTTAATATTAAAATTTTTAAGAAATTCGGCAAATTCGGAAGAAGTAAAGGACGTTCCACGATCGGAAATCATTGTGGACGGTGTGCCGAATACATTGAACAACCATTCTAATTTTTTGCATACTTCTCGAGAGCTCGTAGTCTTGGTCGCGAAGAGCCATGTATAACGAGTAAATGCATCTACGATAACTAGAATATATTTAAAGCCGTTTTCCGTTTCCTGAAGAGGACCGAAATGATCAATGTGGATTATTTCGAACGGTAACACAGGAGGGGAATTATCTATCTGTGACTCGCCCTCAAAACGATTCGTAGATGAGTTTGCGTACAGGCAAATAATACAGTTATCGATGTAATCGCGGATTTTTTTCCGCATTGCTGGGAACTAATAAGAGCGATTTAATCCCTCGAAAGTTTTCTCTAAACCGCAATGTGCCATATCGTCATGATATATTCTGATTAAATTGTTAATCATTGAATCCGGAATTGCGAAACGATCACGGTCGACGCCCCTCTTATAGACTAGGCCTTCAATTAAGCGGAACTCGTTATTCTCGGTACCGTATTCCAATTCTGACGCGATTTGTTTTAATCGAGCATCTTGCAATTGTCTAAATTCCAATTCCCTTTCGAGGGGAAGAATTTCCAAATATGAAACCTGGCGGCTAAGCGCATCAACATGCGCCATGCGTCTACCCGGGCGATGTTCCACCTTGAAATCGTAATTCTGCAAAAGTAACGTCCACCGTGCGATACGCGGATTCAAGGTCGCTTTATTCACGGCGTAAACCAACGCATTGCAATCCGTGATTACTGTGAACGAAATCCCGTACAGATAAATATGAAAACGTTCTATTGAACGGACGATAGCGAGCATTTCGAGCTCGAAACTGTGATATCGCGATTCAGCTTGATTAGTCGCTTGACTAAAGAACGCAACGGGTGCCCATTTCGCATCAATTTGCTTTTGTAATAATATTGCGCCTAATCCATGGGAGCTTGCGTCTGTGTGTAACTCTGTCTGTGCGGTAGGGTTATATAGTCGTAATACTGGATGAGTAATTAACGCATTTTTCAAATTTTCAAAAGCTTTAACGCAATTATCATCGAATCGGAATTCGGTAGATTTTTTGAGTAAATTATACAAAGGCCTGGCGATGTTCGCGTAATTTTGAACAAATTTCCGGAAGTAATTAGTCAATCCGAGAAATCTTTGTATTTGATGAACGTTTTTGGGGGTCGGGAAGCTTCTCACTGCCTCTGTATGACGGTCGCTCATTGTGATCTGATTATGTGAAATAATGTACCCCAAAAATTCAATCTTTTTCTTTAAAAAGCAACATTTTGCAAAGTTGAGTTCAAAGCTGTATTTTCGGAGTGTTAAAAGTATTTCTTTCAAAACTTCTAAATTTTCGACAACTGAATTAGATGCAATAAGAATGTCATCTATATATACCAAAATTTTATTCGCGCGAATCAACGGCTGTAGAATCTGTACAATTCTTTTCTGAAACTCTGCCGGAGACTCGGAGAAACCAAAAGGTAATCTTAAATATTCAAATTGCCCGTCTGGCGTAGCAAAAGCAAAATATTTCGTTGAGTCGGGGTGAACTCTAATTTGATGGAAACCGTCTTTAAGGTCAAGGAGCATGAACACCGTTTTATCACTTAGACGCAACAGACAATCCTCGATTAACGGAAATGGATATTTTTGCTTTATGACGCGAGCATTCAGCGGACGGAGATCTACACACAAACGCAAGTTTCCGTTTTTCTTGCGCACTGGGACGATACGCGCGCAATACGGAGAGGTAAGTAGGGATACTATGAGAGTTCTAACCCATTGGGCTCCGAGGAGGGCGCGGGGCGGGGGGGTTCTCCGGGGCGAGGGGGTATGACGTCACGCGGGGCGGGGGCGCTTATCGCTGTGCGAGAGACGCTTATCGCGTATTGTTTTTCATAAACAAAACAGCGTATTGTATTACTTTGAATTATCTAACATGTTTTATTATAAACAAAACACCGCAAAGTGAGCGCCGACATTCGGCCACCCTCGCGATACCTCCCCCACCCCTCCCCCATAAGGCGACGCGCTTTGGCGGTACTTCCGCCCTCCCCCTCCCCTGCCCATATGTAACGTTTCTTCCTCATTGTTTAGGAAGAATTCTTTTGCGATAATTTTGCCGACATTCGGCCGCCCTCGCGATACCACCCCCACCCCTCCTCCATCTGAGGGGATCTTGGGAGGTCGCGCTTATCGCAATGAACACGTCGGGACGTGTTTTTTTTCGCGGTAAAAGACCGTGTTGCATTACGCGCCAATATTCGGCAGCCTTTGCAGAACCTTTCCCCTCCCCTAAGCGGAATTCTTTCTCATTGTTTAGGGAGCGCCGATGTCCGGCCGCTTGAATTTTTATAAACAAAAATGAGCGCCGATGTCCGGCCGCTCTGTGTCAAAAGCGATAACGCGATGAAGGGAGATCACCTTTCTGATATGTAATTAAACAATCCGTTAATCATGAAGAGGGGAAGAAATGATTAGACGAAATATAATAAGGACTGCTACCACTTTAAATCATAGTACGTAATTTGCAAGCGCACAGATACGTCGGTCGAAAAAAGAATAGCGGGTGCAAGTGCTCTATAGAACGTGATTTTAAAAGTGTGGAAAAATGGAAAACATCGAGCAGACTGAACGCGACCTGTTGGAGCGGTCCCATCAAATCGCCACCTTGGGCGAGTATTTTGAATGGGCGCTGCGCTGCGAGGAATTTATCAAACTGCTCGAAGAAAACAGCCGTGTCAAGCGTCCGCGACTCTCCATTGGATATAGACAATCTTTGGTTGCTAGAATCGCGCGACTCGAGGGTGCAAAAACTCGATTGCAGAGACAGTTTATATCCAGTGGTGGTAATTACAGTGGCGACAATAACGCAGGAAGACTCGTTTGGCGAGAGATCGATACCGCGTTTGAAAATCATATACTGACCGGTGCGGTGATTAACGCAGACTATATCGAACCGCGACAATTTTTGGAAGATGCTAGTAGTGTAGTACTCGAGCAAGTGCAAGACGTTATAAAAATACACAACTGTGTAAAAGTAAATACTGTGTTCAACGGTGAGTTTGTGACAGGTGATAAGCGCGCTAACAAAAGTATTAACACGAGAAATTATGAGCTTTTTCGCACGTCCGATTTACGCGAGTGGTATGAGCGGCACGTCATCGAAACCACATTGACGTCTCTCGAAGAGTTTCAGGAACGTGATAGCGGATGGGCATTGTCACGAATCCTCGATCTTACGGTCAACGTCAACAAGTGCAATCCTATGCGCGCGGGATGCCATATTAAATTACCGCGAGAAATTATGACGAAGAGAGCGGTAATTAATGTGCTATCAATGGACAATGCGTGTTTCGCGTGGTCAGTGGTGGCCGCTCTGTACCCCGTTGAAAAATATACTGAGAGAACATCTTCATATCCGCACTATACGACGGTGTTAAATTTACAAAACATTGAGTTTCCGATAACGTTGAATCAAATAAAAAAGTTTGAACATGTAAACGATATCTCAATCAACGTCTACGGCATCGAGAGGAAGAAGGAATTATCAATTCTTCCGATACGACTCGCCGATCAGAAAAAAGAAAAACATGTGAATTTGCTGTACGTGGAGAAGGAGGACGACAACGTTGGACATTTCGTGTATATCAAAAATCTGTCTCGCCTCGTAAGCTCGCAACTGAGCAAACACAATGGTCAAAAATATATCTGTGATCGGTACGTATATTTATTGCAAATTATATAATTGTAAATAAAATTGTAAATAAAATTGTAATTTTTTTTCACAGATGCTTGCACTTCTTTAATTTGAGCGAAAAGTTGGAGGCTCACATTGTGGACTGTGGAGAAATGAATGACTGCGCTATCCGGTTACCAAGCGATAAAGATAAGTGGCTCGGCTTCGACAACTACAACAGAAAAGAGCGGCTTCCATTCATGGTGTATGCCGACTTGGAGTGTGTGCTGAGGAAGACATCGGAACACGTGTCATACTATCAACATCACGAGGTATTTAGCGTTGGATACTATGTGCAATGCTCGTACAATGAAACATTATCCGCATACAGATCTTATCGCGGTGCCGATTGTGTCGCGTGGTTCGCCAACAAACTCGAGGAATTAGCGCATCGCATAAAGGGTATTTTGTCTAATAATGTCCCCATGATAAATTTAACATCAGACGAGTGTGAAAAATTTCATAGCGCCACGCAATGTCACATTTGTGAAAAACCGTTTGCGCCGGACGATAATCGAGTACGCGATCATTGTCATTTGACCGGGCGATACAGGGGTCCCGCACACTCAAACTGTAATCTAAATTACAAAGACTCTTATGTCATTCCTGTAGTTTTCCACAATCTATCCGGTTATGATGCACATTTTATCATAAAAGAAATAGCTACCGCATACGAAGGACGTGTAGATGTGCTTCCAATAACAAAAGAAAAATACATTTCATTTACAAAGACTGTCAATAGTACCGACGACGACGACAAAGATCGGAAAGCTTGCATAAAATTACGATTCATCGATTCATACAAATTTCTCAGTGCTAGTCTTGACAAATTAGCATCTTTTCTCGATAAGAATAAGTTAAAAATTTTACGTTTTAATTTTTCCGCATTATCCGCTCACAATTTCGAATTATTGACGCGAAAAGGTGTCTTTCCGTACGAGTACATTGACTGCGTGGACAAGCTGCAGGACACGCGTTTACCGCCGCGCGAATCGTTTTACAGTTCTTTAACCGGTGACACTGTATCCGAGAGCGATTACGCGCACGCTGAGAAGGTCTGGAATCGATTCTCCCTTCGAACTCTTGGCGAATATAGCGATTTGTACTTAAAAACTGATGTCTTGTTATTAGCAGATATTTTTGAAAATTTCCGCGACACTTGCATCGCGAGTTACGGACTCGATCCTGCGTATTATTATACTCTTCCCGGGTATACATGGGACGCGATGCTAAAACATACAAATATTACGTTTGAATTGCTTACCGATATCGACATGGTTATGTTTATTGAACGGGGTATACGCGGTGGTCTAAGTCAATGCTCCAACAGATACGCGCATGCTAATAACAAGTACATGCAGTCATATGATTCATCGAAACCATCGTCGTACCTTATGTACTTCGATGTAAATAATTTGTATGGATGGGCAATGTGTCAACCATTGCCTTATGCCGATTTTCGATGGGTCGAAGACATTTCAAACTTTGACGTTTAACGCGATCGCTCCGGATTCGCTCACAGGTTATATTCTCGAGGTTGATCTAGAGTACCCACAAAATAAACACAACACACACATTGACCTACCGTTCTGTCCGACGCGCGACAAGCCGCCCGGCAAGCGGGAAGATAAGCTCCTCGCGACGCTATATGACAAGAAGCGTTACGTCATACATTATCGCAACCTGCAGCAGTGTACACGTCACGGTCTTCGTATCGTAAAGATACATCGCGTATTACAATTTACTCAATCCGCATGGCTCCGCGATTACATCGAACTCAATACAAAATTTAGAACACAAGCGAAAAATGATTTTGAAAAAAATTTGTACAAATTGATGAACAACGCGGTATTCGGCCTATGGAATAAAACTATGGAAAACGTTCGAAATCATGTAGATGTAAAATTATTGACAAAGTGGGACGGACGATACGGTGCGGAAGCGATGATCGCGAAACCAAATTTCCATAGCAGGAGCGTCTTTTCGGAAAATTTAATCGCCGTTGAATTACGTAAACTAGAAGTAAAATTTAACAAACCAATCTATGTTGGTATGTGTATACTCGATATATCAAAAGTGTGTCTGTACGAATTTCACTATGAGTACATGTCACCGCTCTATCGTGAAAGATGTCGGATAATGTACACCGACACCGACAGTTTAATATATCACATCGAGTGCGACGATGTGTATGAGAACATGAAACGCGATATCGCTAGATTCGATACGAGCGATTATCCAATTGACAACGCGTACGGTATAGCGCATGCAAACAAAAAGGTGCCAGGCTTGATGAAAGACGGTCCGAATTCGTCGGGCTTAGAGCAAAAATGTACGCGGTGAGGGTGACGGCAAAAAAGACACTAAAAAAGCAAAAGGTGTCAAAAGTAATGTCGTAGCGCGTAGTATAACATTCGACGATTATACGCGATGCCTGAATGAAGAGATTGAAATGACACGTCAGCAGTCATGTATTAGATCGAAATTGCACGAAGTGTATACCATCCGCGAGACAAAAATTGCTCTAAGTCCGTACGACGATAAGCGGTATATTATACCTGATTCGACCGACACATTACCATGGGGACATTACCAGATACCCTTATAAAATATAATGTAGTATAATGTGTGTGTGTGTGTGTGTGTGTGTGTGTGTGTGTGTGTGTGTGTGTGTGTGTGTGTGTGTGTGTGTGTGTGTGTGTGTGTGTGTGTATGATATATTGTTATGTAACATATGTGTAATATATTGTAACGATTAAAGGATAGGATGTATTAATAAAGATTTTGTATTTCATATATTTCATGTATATTTTATATATTTTATACGTTGTACACATTATATTTTTCTTAAAATAAATAGTCTATATGAATTAAATCACATTGTCCTTATGTATCCAAGAATTGTGTGAATTGTCAAATCCCAGCCATTTCACGTAAACCTCGTCACCCCTCCTGCGCAGTACTTTCTCCACAAGATACACGTCCGGATAATTCGCGCGATGCAACTCATACTCGTAAAACGCTCCAGCGACAGATGTTTTGCGATAGTCCTCGAGTAGATAGCTTACGGGATTAGTACGCTGCACTTTAACAATCTTAACGTGTTTCGAACGGATGTTTCAAGTGAATTGCTTGTGGTTTCGAAAACATTTTCGTTTGCGAGTGATTCGGGTAATGTAAATGGTAGGATTCTCGTTGTCGCGGACTGTGTAGAGGTGGACGGTGTAGAGCTTATCGGTGGTTCATCCAGTAAAAATCCGTCCGATGTACGTGATGTCGATGAGCGATTTGTGTTTGGTCGTTTTCTCTTTTTCGGTGTCGCATCTTCCTCCTCCTCCTCGTACCGCTTAACAACGGGTAACGTTTTAATTTTCACGTCAGCTTTACTCTCAGGTTCGTTTTTCACTGCGATCAAGCTCGCGTTGTCGACAATCTTTTGTAGTGGTTCGATAATAGGTTTAAAGTGAGTCTTGACTGTAATATCATCATCGATCTTACCAGTCTTTAAAGCACGATGTTTCTTACGGATCGATTCGCTCGTTTTCACAATTTCCTTCGCAATCTTTTCACGCTCGCGAATGTTATGGTTATCAGCCATGTCTGCAGAGTGTTCGCGTTTCACTCTTCTCGACAGAATATCGGCAGCGACTAATCGTTTTGTGGTATCGCAAACTCGTTAAATCCTTTTCTGTATCGCCTGTTTGTAAGCAAGCTGTCCTTGTCTATCACTAGAATCCATACTTTTGTTGCCAACAAATACGACATAATTTACTGAAATCTTCATACGACATCGGTATTCACATGATCGTTGTACACGTGTTTCAAGTTGGTATCGTCCTGTTTAAACAAGATCAGTAAGTTCGCGTTGTCGCGTATAAGATGTTTTGGTATTCTCGCGTACGTCTGACAGAGATAGAAGCAATCAACGTTCGAGTGGCGTCCCATTGAAAAGTACTCTCTTATCGTATCTTGCTTGTCACACGCCACGTCATCAAAGATGAAAATCGATTTTGGACATGCCTCGCTCGGTGGAATGACGTCACTGTTATTGGAGAATGTAAAGTAGCCGATTTCTTCGATCGACGTCAACAAATCCTCTAGATACCGATATTTTGGCTGTTGCAGCGACTTTGAGTACACGTACACGTTTTCGAAGCAAACACCGTGCGGGCTTTCTATCAAACTAATCAAGACGTTAGTTTTACCGCAATTCGAGGGGCCGCATACGATCGCGCGTATAGTAGTCGGCAACATCGTACCATGTCTGCGCATCTCCGCGTTGTCCCCCACCGAGCGTAATCTGTCGTCGCAATTCGTCACGCGTATCGTCAAAGGTTGTCGCACGAATCTCATTTTCCCACTCCCCGATTGAATCGAACGCTTGCCTATTTATAGCTGCGCGGAACCACGAATCGCTCAGTAACGAAAAAATGTTTGTTCTGCTAACAAGTGCCTCCGATATTCACGGTTTAAGCGCCGAACAGCTGCAATTTGTGCCAAAAGCAGTTTTACTGCAATGTGAAAATCACATCCACTACGTGTGGGACAAGCTTCCGGAACACATAAAGGTGGATCCAGAGATTCAGGCCTGTCGCCGCTGTTTCGAACATTACAATCGACCGTGGCAGCGAACGCACATTGACGGTCCAGCGCCGATGATAAAGGATTGCAGCGAATGTCAGCGAAAAAAATAGGTAGAGGACTATTAAATCACGCAATAAACGCACTTCCAATCGAATTCCATATCCCCGGCTATCAGTTTTGTGGTCCGGGCACGCGGCTACAAAAGCGATTAGCCAGAGGTGATCGAGGTATCAAGCCATTGGACACGGCGTGCCGTGAACACGATATTGCGTACTCTCGGAGCAACGATCTCACCGAGAGACACGTGGCGGATAAGGTACTCGCCGACAAAGCGCGAACTCGTATCATTGCGAGAGATTCGACTCTCGGTGAAAGAGCCGCCGCCACAGCTGTCTGGGCAGCGATGAAAACCAAGACGAAGCTCGGTATGGGCCTGAAGACGACGACGAAGACAAAGAAAAAGACGACGAAGAAACGGATACTTCCGGTATCGAAACGCGGTGGCATATTGCCAATTCTACCAATGTTGGGCGCGCTTGGATCCATGATTGGTGGAGCGGCTCGTGTAGCAAAGATGGTGAACGATGGAAAAGCTGCACGTCAGTTGCAAGAGATGCTACGTCACAATCGCGCCATGGAAGGTCACGGATTGTATCTCGCTCCATACAAACACGGACGAGGAGTTTCAACGAGAAAAAAGGGGAAAAAAAAACGTCAAAGAGACGCTAAAAATGCCAAAGGGCGAAACTACTAATATACAATTGCTGCAACTGGCAAAACGTATGCGCATTCCATACTTTAGAGGTTTTCATGCGTGATTCGCTACCGATCGGTGGTATATATCAAAACGAGAGCAGCATCATAAATTTGGATAACGCTAAAGGATCGGGTACTCATTGGGTGACGTACGCAAAGAGGGGAAATCGCGCTATATATTTCGACAGTTTTGGCAATCTTCGACCACCGAATGAATTGGTGCAATATTTCGGGCGGAACGTGACAAAGATACAGTACAATCACACACCTGTTCAAACTTATGATCAGAGCATCTGTGGACAATTGTGTTTGCAGTTTCTCCGAACGGTCGATACACGTGAATTTAAAGACGGACATTGCATTATTTAACTCAGTATTCGTTAAACAGTTTTGCCGATATGTCTATGACATTCACGCTGACTGGAAAGATAGCGTCCTCGCGGCAAACTACTTTCCCGCCATAGATTTGAGCGACGATGAATACGAACTCGGTCTAGCGGATTTTGAGACTTATCACACGATATCGAACGTGAATTCCTCGAATAATAAATTTTACTTTGGCAAAGATGACGCGGAAATTACGATTCCCGAGGGATCGTACGAGCTGCAAGCGATACATGAGTTTTTGAAACATGCAATTTCACGAAAACGTCCGCGACATGCTGTTCGTGATGACGATAAAAAACACATTGACAATGGTGATTTTGAAGATGAAGAATACCCGATAGTGCTCCGCGCTAATTACAATACGATGAGGAGCGAGATCAAATGCGCCTACAGAATGAATTTTAACAAGTCTAACAACATTGGATCGCTGCTGGGATTCTCGAACCGTATACTGCAGCCGCGAAAATGATACGAGTCGGACATGCCGATTAACATTATCAACGTGAACATTATCCGCGTAGAGTGTAACGTGACCGCGGGTGCATATCGTACGGCAAACTCGTTCATACGATACATGAATTTTCACCGAGGGTACCACCAGGATATAAGATATCGGAAACACCGGCGCACATCATTTACTTGCCGATCATCGCGCGGAGCATTACGGATTTAACGTTACGCGTTGTCGACCAGGACAGACGATTGCTCGATTTTCGAGGAGAAGAGATCACCATTAGATTGCACGTACGACGACGACAGCGATAACGTACGTGTGCGGCGTAGGAGATGCTTGTGTTGAACGGATCGAAAGACACGAGAGATAACACAATCTTTACGGAGCCAGCAACAACAACAACAACGTCGACATTCGCTAATATCCAATCATCCGGTTGCGTCAAGAAAAAGAAACTGAACGCATCAAACGTTGCGTTTTTACAATCTTTGGGATTCGCGGTGCGAAATATCTGAACAATGACCGACATCCTCAACATCGGGGAAGAGCCAATCTTCGACGATCGCATCATCAAAATTGAGACTCACACGTACAACCCGTTCGCCAACACCACGTTCGGACACAGTGATGAGATAAGAATACCCATACAACAATAGGATCTGTATACGTTGCCGTTTGACAGTTTTCTATACATCGAAGGAGAATTAAGGATAAATAGACCAGCCGAAGGATCTGATGTGATAGTGGGAAATAATTGCGTCGCATTCATGTTTGATGAGATTCGATATGAACTCGATGGCGTGGAGATTGATCGCAATAGAAACGTGGGAATAACAAGTTTGCTCAAAAACTATGTAACGATATCATCCGATAGAAGCGTGATTATGAGAAACGCCAGTTGGAGTGATCCGACTACTGTGAATGGAAACTTCAATTTTTGCGTGCCGCTCTACATATTATTGGGATTTTGCGAGGATTACAGACGAGTGGTGATTAACGCTCGTCACGAGTTGATCTTAATACGATCGCGCAACGACAACAATTGTCTGGTTGGAGATTCGACGCTGGAGCCTGTGATCAACATATTCAAGATACAATGGCGAATGCCACATGTGTTGTTGAGCGAGATTAAGAAGCTGTCTATCCTGCGCGCTCTGGAAAGCGGACGCTACCTCAGCATGGGTTTTCGCTCGTGGGATCTGTATGAGTTTCCGCTATTGCAGCGTACAACCAAGCATTCGTGGGCCATTAAAACCGCGACTCAGCTGGAGAAACCACGATACGATCTTTGCTCTGCAGACAGGCCGGAAGAATGTCATGTCTGAGGATATGAGTCGATTCGACGATTGTAAATTGACCAACGTGAAACTCTATCTGAACTCGGAATGTTATCCGTACGACGACATGAATCTGGACTTCGATAAAAACAGATGGTCGATTCTGTACGACACGTATGCGCGTTTCTGCAAAAACTATTACGGATACGAGTATCTCGAGCCGAGTCTCACCGTCTCAATGTTTCTACGTAACGGCCCATTCGTAATCATCGATTGTTCTCGACAAAACGAATCGATCAAGAGCGCAACCGTGGATGTGAGATTGGAATTTGAGTGTAAGGAAAACGTGCCGATGAATACTTCTGCATACTGTCTCATCATACATGATCGCGTGATCCAGTACAACCCGTTGACCAACGTTGTGCGCAAAATCACCTAAATGCACCAACAATTTAGAGAGGGGGAAGCATAGCAGAATATAAATCAAAGTGTTATGAGATGGCTGTCATTCTTCTTTTTAAACTGATACATCGAAGAGGAAGATTTCGTCATGTCCGTATCAACGTTTGTGGATCTACAGGGGTTTATCCTCAATAAACAATTCATTGTAAAGGAAGCGGCAATCCTGAGAAGAGGATTTATTTTATCACATTATTTTTTCGCATGTCCTGTACCATGGGATGTGCTCATAAAATCGGAGAGACACCAAGCCTCATGGTTGACTCGAAATCATCATGGATTACGATGGAATGATGGAAACGTTCCATATAGCATGGCTCAGCGTTTGATTACAACAGCTATCGTTGGTGGACCACATGAAGAAGAAGAAGAATCCATTCTCGTATATGTAAAAGGACTTGAAAAGCGAGAATGGTTAGCCGATATATTGGATGATGCGGGAAACGGTTTCATTATTGAGACCTTGGATGCTGATTACGACGATATTGAGTCTCTAAATAATCTAGATGCTAAAAACACTATGCGATGTGGAAAACATGTTAAGAATTGCGCATTACAAAATGTATTCAAAATATTTAACTGGTGGTCGCAACGCCAGAAAGAATTGCAAGATTTGGAAAAATAAAATATTTAAACATTAATGTGTTTTATCTCTTATTCCCCTTCCCTAATCCTTTCCTCACGAATCGTTTCTAAGAATTCTTTTTATCCGAGCGCCGTTTCCCCTTCTCCTAAATTTCATAGCGCCAATAGTATTCTAGAATCTCCCACCACATTTACCCCACTACTTTTAAAAATAAGCGTCATGTACAACACTCGATTAATTTCTTTATACGATCAGTGTCGCGTTAACCGTTCGTACTGGTGGTTTCACTTTTAAAATCTGGAAATATGTATTCCACCGAAAGAAGCAGCGGCTCCGGCAGACATGTGAATAATTACATACCGAATTGTGATGAAACTCCATCGTTTGAGAACAAATGCGACAAGTAAGTTTAACTTTTTCTATTTTGTCTTTATATTTTTTACAAATTGTTTTATTTTTAAACTAATTTCATTTTTACAGCTTTTCATTAAAGCCTCATGCGGTTCGTATACTATGCAAACGATATGCATTGACAGCTACGGGATTTAAATTCCTCGAAATTGGTATCAAAGTGGATCCACCGAGTTACGTGGAAATCGCCATAGGAGATCATCGAGGAAAGGAACTGATACTATCTCTCGAAGCGTGGAACAGACTCTACGAGCAACGTTACAATATTCAGAATCTGCTTCGAAACGACTCTAAAGATGCCTACAGTTTTATAAGCCTTGGACCACTAACAGTGCGAGTTCGTACGATTAACGACGCCAAGTTAATAAGTCTTGAATCTTCAAGTGTATGCATGATGATGATCGAATCGACGTTACACCGTATGTTCGATCTCGATCCATGCATCGATGTAACTTTTGACCGATTGGTTAAAATTACCAATACAGTCGATATCAAGTTTACGCAATTTTCAAATATCGCGTCCACTGTAAAGGATAATAAAGAAGTATTAAATGTAATACACGCTAGCGACGCCTTCAACAAGCATCAGCTCATCGATTGTGAGCTGGCAGCTTTAGTTTTTAGTTCATAATATGTAGGAAAAAAATATGTAAGAAAAAAATATGTAAAAGAATAAAAGAGTTTTTAAGTTTAAATTATGATGTAATTTCTTTGCATGCATTTCCAATCTCCATCTTTCTCCCACCCGTAAGCAGTCCCAGCTCTTATACGTATAGCTCCTCAATAATTGTCTGGTCCTTGCAGGGGATGACGTCATGCGGGGAAGGGGGATCGCGAGGCTAGGGACCGAGAGGCTAGGGATCGCGAGGCTAGGGACCGAGAGGCTAGGGACCGAGAGGCTAGGGATCGCGAGGCTAGGGACTGCTAGAGAGATAGCGCTTAGGAGAGAAAGAGAGAGCGCGAGGTGAACGCGAGAGAAAGAGAGCGAGAGGCGCACGCGAGAGATGACGCAGGGAGGGAAAAGAACAGGAATTTTTAAAATGAATATATTAATTTAATATCAATTATTTTTAATTATGAATAAATGTGTATTATACATTTGTGTGTATGTGTTTGTGTGTGTGTGTGTGTTTAAAAGAATATAAATGGATATAAATGGATATAAATGTATATAAATGTATATAAATGTGAATATATAAATGTGAATATAAAATGGATATAAAATGGATATAAAATATAAATGAATATAAAGATATGAATATAATGATAAGAATATAAAGATAAGAATATAAATGAATATTATAATATATATATATATATATATATATATATATATAAATTGTCGGTGGTGGAGGTGGCTACGGTGGAACCGACGATGGTGGAGCGGCGGCGGATTGATGCGAGGCGGTGAGGCGGCCGGGCGGCTGTGCCGACGATGGTGGGGGTGGCAAGGCGGCAAGCGGTGATGCGACCGGGTAGGGCTTCTTCTACAACAAATTATATATTAAATATATTATTATTTACATATTAATATTTTAATTTATTATAAGAAAGACACGTACCAATTCCAATCTTCATCCTCTGGATATGGCTCCTCCCCAAACATTGGTCTCATGTTGAAGCGATCCTCATAATCGAAATGATCATTGTTTTGTTCGGGGAGGTCACCCCACAACCAATCATGAAGTTCGCGATCCACCCGCCGCCAATACCTCACATCTCTCCTTCTTTCTATATTCACAAAACCATCAATTTGAACGTCAGACATCATAAAGCTCTGGAAAAAATATTAATATTATTAATAATTAATAAAAACAACATAAGAAAATTAAATTAAAAACAAAAATTAAATAAATTAAAATAAAAAAAAAATTAATATATATGTATATAATAATAAGTCTTACCGGGATTGCGAAGAGGCAGAATATGGCCCTTACGACACATTCGATGAACCGTCTTCCTTCAAACTCATCTCGAAATATATATGATGTCCCCAGGAAGGGGACATTCCGGAATAGTCCCGTAATTAGCGATTCGAAGAAGCGCCGCCCAAATATCTCTCCAATAAATTCCATTTTTTTTAAAAAAACTGTTTAACACTTTATTCTAGCACTTACACTAGCACTTCGCTCGGCGACTGTTCGAGACTTTTTGATGTGGAGACAGACTCTCTCCATAAGCTTCAGCTCCATCTCAAACTTTCCACAAAGGAATACCATAGTGATAAATATCTGTTTATAAATTCGAGCTGCCTGCGCTCACTGTCATACTGTTTTGTTTATACCCTCGAAAAGGACCACGAGAGCGCTTAGAAGAGAGAGAGCGTGGAGCGTTTACTAGAGATAGCGTGAGAGAGAGAGATGTAGCGGCGAAGAGCGCGAGAGATGACGCGCGAGAGAAGAAAGAGATGGCTCGGCGAGGTACATGAAAGAGAAAGATAGCGCGAGAGAGATGTAGCGGCGAAGAGCGCGAGAGATGACGCGCGAGAGAAGAAAGAGATGGCTCGGCGAGGTACATGAAAGAGAAAGATAGCGCGAGGTTAGGGACCGCGAGAGAGACTTTTTTATAATATTTATAGTAATTTTAATTAATAAGATTTTAATAGGAGGAAAGGAGAGAGGACCTATTCTAAAATAAACTATATTTTTAATATTTAAAATAATGTTTATTTATAAAATGAGTGTGTGTGTGTGTGTGTGTGTATTTACAAAATGTGTGTGTGTGTGTAAATTTAAAAAATTTAAAATATATAATATAAAATAAAATGTAATATAAAATATATAATCAAAAATAAAAGTATATAAAATATAAAATATAAAATATGAACTTTAAGTGGCTGGATAATGGTTGGGCGGCCGAATGCGAGATGCTGCGAGAAGCGGCGGCGACTGCTGGGCGGGGACTCCTGCATAACAGAAAATGTTATTAAGAATTTATAATTAATAGATAATTTGATTTATATTTAATTTAATTTATAACTTACATGATAATCTCAGCCTTTTGACGTCAGATTTATTGGACGCGTAAATATTAGTCCACCCAATGGAACATCTTCCAAAAAATGCCATGATGAAGCTTGCGCTTTTTTGGAGGACAATATAGGGGATATGTCATAAAACACGCATGCTTGCAAGAACAGGCAATCAATGTTTCCTTTTCACGATCTCGTAAAAACTGATGCAACGATTTTGCATTAGGACTTCGTTGACCAATTTCACGATTTTTTAACAACTTCACTACCGAAGTTACTGGCTCAACTTTATATCTTAATACCTTTTCACGCTCCATTTCAACGTCTGATATATCATCAACGTCTGATATATCATCAATCACTATCATCTCATCATCATTCACCACATCATCATCATCAACCACATCTTCTCTATCCATCACAACTTCTTTAACCATTTTACATTCAAGACTATCAGAAACTTTATGACACGACACATATTATAATGTTGCTCCCCTCTTGATTTTAATGCCCAAGGTTGTTTATTGGTAGCATCGCAGTCCCACGTGTTCCCCATTGTCTATTAGAATTTTCACTTTAAGTGTCCCAGCATAATCTCCCAAAGTTTATTGTGTGCAAATAGGGCACATATCGCATGGAATTATTATATACAATGGATTTCTACAATTGCAGCACGATCGACTCTCCACTGCGTCGTGTAATTGAATCACATGCTTCCGAACAGCATACATGTGTCCGAAGTCTTGAATAGAGATCATACATGTAGTACATAGAGCTTGATCAGTACCCGTCGAATAATAAAAGTATATGGTACAAACTTTTGTACGTCCGTTTAGCGCAAGGATTTGTGAATTGTCCACTACCTTGTCGTCAATATCCGTAAGGTCCTCACTGCGATCACTAATATAATTACTGTCATCCGACAGCGCGTGATCTTCGTCAGACGACTCGTCTAATATCGCTTCGAAATTATTATTTTCTATTTTTGACACATTACTGCACAATTTTTCCACACTTTTTAAAATCACGTTCTATAGAGCACTTGCACCCGCTATACTTTTTTCGACTGACGTATCTGTGCGCTTGCAAATTACGTACTATGGTTTGAAGTGGTAGCAGTCCTTATTATATTTCGTCTAATCATTTCTTCCCCTCTTCATGATTAACGGATTGTTTAATTACATATCAGAAAGGTGATCTCCCTTCATCGCGTTATCGCTTTTGACACAGAGCGGCCGGACATCGGCGCTCCCTAAACAATGAGAAAGAATTCCGCTTAGGGGAGGGGAAAGGTTCTGCAAAGGCTGCCGAATATTGGCGCGTAATGCAACACGGTCTTTTACCGCGAAAAAAAACACGTCCCGACGTGTTCATTGCGATAAGCGCGACCTCCCAAGATCCCCTCAGATGGAGGAGGGGTGGGGGAGGTATCGCGAGGGCGGCCGAATGTCGGCAAAATTATCGCAAAAGAATTCTTCCTAAACAATGAGGAAGAAACGTTACATATGGGCAGGGGAGGGGGAGGGCGGAAGTACCGCCAAAGCGCGTCGCCTTATGGGGGAGGGGTGGGGGAGGTATCGCGAGGGTGGCCGAATGTCGGCGCTCACTTTGCGGTGTTTTGTTTATAATAAAATATGTTAGATAATTCAAAGTAATACAATACGCTGTTTTGTTTATGAAAAACAATACGCGATAAGCGTCTCTCGCACAGCGATAAGCGCCCCCACCCCGCGTGACGTCATCCCCCTCGTCTACAAGATCCCCCCGCCCCGCGTGACGTCATACCCCCTCGCCCCGGAGAACCCCCCCGCCCCGCGCCTCCCTCGGAGCCCCCTGGGTTAGAACTCTCATAGTATCCCTACTGAGGTACTATTTTTTATAATGCCACGTGCTAATAGATCGTCGGTGATCTCTCTCATTTGCTCTCTTTCTTTGAGGGCAAATTTTCGAGGCGCATACGCGTACGGTGTAGGATCTTTTAAATGAACGGTAACTTCGTAGTTATCTTCCGCTATGCTTACTTGAGCGTTCATACAATCGTTCACAACAGCTTTTAATTGTTTCTTAAATTCACACCCGAAATCTATTTCGCAATCATCTATAATTGATTCCGTTGTAACATTCGTGTAACAAACATCTGTTTCTAACAATATTTGAGCAAATGATTTCGATTCTATTTTTGACGGACGGAATATTAACGTTAAATTGTAATTTTCCAAAAATTCACGGCCGATTATTACATCTATATCCGCAAAGTCGGATTTAACTACGTGTAACGTGACATCAAAAGCACGATCAGGAAATTCTTTAAGACTAATACAAACATTTAATTTACCTAACACGTCTATCGGCGTTTTCGGAAGCGCGTTGAATCTACGTTCAACCGGGTCGAGCGAAGGTACGGTAGCCAATAATTTATTTAAATTATTCTGACTAATAAACGAAACTGGACTCCCGGTGTCCATCAATGCTTTTAAACGACAACTATTACTATTAAAATTAACAATCTCAATTAACGGGCTAGTAATTCGGAACTTAGCTGATTCCGTAGATTCTGATTCAGCCACCGCCGCTGCCGTCGGCTGGGCTGAGGTTGACACCTTCGCCGATGCTGTGGGTGAAGTCGTCGGGGACGTCTTCTCCTTTCTCTTAAGCAGCTGACAGTCTGCCTTCCAGTGACCTCGCTTCTTACAGTTGCAGGTCGTCTCTGTTTTCTCTTTGCCGTCTTGCTGTCCCTTGTTGTCTTTGCTGTTTCTGTCCTTTGATCGATTATTCTTATTATGCTGATTCGGCGACTTTTTATCGAAGTCACCTAAACCTGCGGTGATTCGCCGCATTGCCTCTAGAAATTGATCAAGAGAGGTGGTTGTCAGAGTTAGCGCGGTAGCTCGGAGAGAGTGTTGCAGTATGCCTCCAATTAATAGATTGATGGTGTCTGCCGTGGGCAAATTTAGCCGGTGAATGAGCGCCAGTTTGTCGATGGCGTACTGGTCGAAGGTCTCCTTCGACGGACTCCATTTCCTGGCCTCTATTTTCTGCATTGATGCAGTGAAGGAGACACGGCGGTCGAACATCTGTGTAAGCGCCACTTTTAGAGCCGCCCATGATTCGAGGACTCCTCCGTTCTGCATCTCGTACCATTGCTTGGCAAGCTTAAGGAGCTTGCCGGAGGCAGCTAGTAGTACGACATCGTCGGGAGCTCGATGCACTTGAGCCACCCGATCGACACGTTGTGTCCATATTTGGACATTTTCTTCGTCCGTCCCTCCGAACTCCGGAATTTGTGGGGCGAGAAGAGTCACTGCGTGCGCCGGCGAAGAGTTGCTGATCGCCGAGGAGCGCGTGGTCTCCTCTCTCTCTCTCTCTCTTTCTTGCGGAATTTCTTCTCTCACTGGTGAATCTCTCCTTGTAAGAACCCGGATTTCATCCATCATTCGACGCTGCTGCTCGATGAAGATGCCCAAGGTTAGCGTGATCCTATCAAGGGCTCCACTTGTTTCAGCGGTGGTTACCGTCACGTGTGAAGGGCCAGGCACTTCTGCTTGAGCGCTGCCCTTACGGGATCTCTCACTCTGAGTGCGCGATCGCTGTGGTGGCGGCAGCATTTCCTCTAGTGGGCTGTTCTGCTCCAAATAGGCGAGAATAGCTTCGATAAGAGACTCTCTATCGGAGCTCGCTGATACCGGTAATTGGTAGCGGAGGGCTTCTTGGCGAAGGTCCTCCAAGATTGCTGCCTCCAATCGTGTACGCTCCATCTCGAACTGTTGAGACCGTTGTGCCCTTGTGCTGACCATCAACTTGCTTAGCCAATTTTTCGTCTTCTCGGTCAAACCAAGATTCGCTGATGTTGAGCACCGCCAGTAAACACCGAAGACGGTAAACACGTCGACTATCACGCGGGTCACCGTGACTAACACGTGTGAACCAAAAAAACGGTCGCGCGCCGGGCTTTGGTATGCGATATTTCGCGCGCGTGGAAATTTCCGACGAATGTTCTAATAAGGGAAAGTAGGTCAGAATCCCACTTCTGAAATTCTGTAGGGAACTAATTTTTTTCTTTAGAGATAGATTGTTTAAATAATCCAATCGTCAATCACTAACAGTTCGTGTGAACTTTTATTCTTATTCGAATTAACACGAGGATGTCAGGAAAATCAGATTAATGTTCGAATCAAAGAAATAGCGGATCAGTTAGAAATAAAGAAATATTTAATTAAACAAAAGGAGTATTAGAGATACAAATATCTGCGACAACGTTCTAGTTCAAACCAAGGAATCAGACCGAGAGTAGCCTTACAATATGTTTCGAGTATGATAAAGATTTTCATACAGTTCAATAATAGTGCTCACGCTTATTTAAAGTTCGCGATACTATTTCACAGTTCTTATAATGTTTAACGCATTCGCGCACTGATGCTATTACCATCAGAATAATACGATCGAACGGTAACTTTTAAGACAAGCCCGGAGGCACAAGTAGATTATCAAATCTACGTTGAACTAATGGTCTAGGACCTCAAAAAGCGCGACTGCCCTTTTCCAAGCTCTGCGAGAGAGTCCCTCCAAAATCGCAAATCGGAGCACACGAGCGCGACGATCATCCACGCGGCAAACGGAGCCGTGGTGGGGATGGTTCTCTCCTTGGTTCTCTCTCAGATGGCGAAAAGCGCCGAATTCAAATTCATTTCTTTCAATATTAAATGTCCAATGCAAAACCTAATTTTCTTTATATCACAATATACAAAATTAACTGAACTATATTTAAAGTCGACTTACAAAGGTATAATCTATACACCAAAGCGTTTATATAAGCGTGAAGAGCGAATGGTCATTCTTAATTTAACCAAACAATTATTGCCTGAAAAAAACTTGGAATGCGGATTTTATACTCTATATACTAAGTTTTTGAACCATATTAATGACACAGTAGAGTTTTCACAAACTTGGTACACAGGCGGAAAAGAAAATAAAATGTGAGTATGTAAGGTATATTAGAAAAATAAGCTTTTATATAAAATAAATATAATATATATATAATATATATATATATGTAATATATATATATGTAATATATATATATATAATATATATATATGTAATATATATAATATATATATAATATATATATATATAATACATTATACTGTTGGTACGATTTGCTAAATTAATTTTTTTATTTAGACATTCGTTTTTTTTTCTTTATATTTAGATGGACAATTGATAAAAATATTATCAAATTTTATAATTACATTGAAATAATACTTATTTATTTACGAATTGAGAACTTTTCTAGAAAATGAGACTTTTTGTTACAATTTTTTAATTTTTTTGTTAGAGTACGATTTAAAAACTAATGGTACAATTTAGCAAACCGGTATTGTAAATCATAAAGCCAGATACTACTTTTAAAAAATTTTTAATTTACGATATGAAACAATGATAAATTTCTGTTAATGTTTAAGTTCTGTTATATGGTTGACTAAGAACCTTAGATTAAAATAAATAAAAAAATTTTGTCATTTCTTTGATAGTTTGATTGCAATTTTAATATTTAAGGAGTACGATTTAGCATACTTTTGCCTATATATAATAATAAGATAATAAAGTTAATGCTACAAAATATTATTCTTCTCAAATTTGTACATTCTGCGATTCTTAATATTTCTATACCAACAATTGTTAAAAATTTGTTAAAATGTTTTAGATTTGTTGCAACATTATTTCAACGCAGAAAAGTCCTATTATTTCCATGTTGGGAAGAGTCGAAATTACGTGTCACCTTTAAGATTTCAGTAGAACACGATAAAAAATACACATTTTTATCGAATATGCCGATACAAGGATACAAATCTGTTGATGATGACAGGGTATTGACACTGTTCGACAAGACCCCTCCGATGTTTACAAACGATATAACATTAATTATGATGTCCAATCTGTACGGAATTATTTATAAGACGGAAACCAGGACCAATATGTGGTGCAGATCGAATTTGATACCATACATGAAATTGGCGCAATATGTTGTCGGTAATGTAACTTTATATTTAGAAGACAATTGGAAATTCTTCAAAAGCGTCCCAAAAGTGGATTATGTCG
The DNA here is from genome assembly GCF_030444845.1 of Prenolepis imparis. Taxonomy (NCBI): domain Eukaryota; kingdom Metazoa; phylum Arthropoda; class Insecta; order Hymenoptera; family Formicidae; genus Prenolepis; species Prenolepis imparis. The sequence goes on along the minus strand of NW_028141172.1, from coordinate 9,181,733 downwards.
TTGTTCCGACTTTCGAAGACAAAATCTGGCCGACTGTGGGACTGCGACTTTACAAGTAATATATGCATACATTTAAGAAATAGTCATAATTATAACTCATTAAAATGTATTTTATTTTCAGCTTTTAAAAGTAAAAAATTAAATGCATTTTTCTACGGTTATTGTTAGGATTAAAGAGAAGCTTAATAAAAGAGAGATTTATAACATTTCCCGGTTATTTTAACATTTAGAAAAAATTTAATAATTCAGAAATATATGTACATTGATGCTTAAAGTAATTTCCATAAATTTTTAATTAAGGGCTTTTAATTAATAATGATAACACTTGTATAATATTATAGTGAAATTATAAAATAACTACTATTTATATTTATCATGTAATATATAGCTACATTTATTTATTCACAAATTCATAAAATTAATTTAAAATTAATTGAATTACTATATACAACTTTAAGTTTTAATGTTATGGACATACGTTTATATCTTTATTATTGAACTTAATATTATGTATGAATATAATGTCTATATTTTTTTGTATTAATCAAAGAATTGTGTTAGAAAATTTAAAAGAAAAAATATGGGGAAAATAAATGTCTGCTTATTATATTTTTGAGAAAGAGAGATAAAGAGAAATGCACGTAAAGTTAAATAAAATAATTAGATATAATTAACATAATACATAAAAATACATTGTTATAAAAAATTAAATTTTTTTTGTTTATCAAAGTGTAATTAATTCATTAATGCAAGCTTATAACAAAAAATATATTGACAATCCTATTGTATACAATTTTCAGTGAAACATATGTTATTCACAATGAAGAAATACATCCTGCTGCGTTTAAAAATATAGTAATGCGCACAATAGCTCATGATATAGTATATCAATGGTTCGGTGAGCTCTTCAGTCCGTCTTGTTGTACTCACTGGTGGTTAAACGAGGGTTTCATTATATTCCTCGAAATGTATATCCTCGACAAGGTTATTATATTATATTATATTATTATTATAAATTATTATTATAAATTTCTAAACGCTAATTACAAGACATTTTCTGTTGATGTTGTGACAACATGAAAAGATCTGAAATTGTCTCCCTTTTATTCGTTAAGAATAAAATAATAGAAGAAATTAGCCGAAATAGCCAAAAATTATTAAATAATTTTTTTTCAATTTCTTAACAATATCTTAACAATTTAAAAAGAAACATTAGAACAGATAATAAGTATATTTAAATTTTGTATTATAATTTAAAATATCTGGCAAGTTTATTTTTTGAATAATTTTAATAACATTTTTTATATGTCAAATACTTACACATTAGGTATGTGTAAATTTATAAATACTATAAAATTATATACTATTATATTATATAAAATATAAATGTTTTTTTTAGATATAACAAATAATATTGCATATATTAGTGCATATTTTTAATGCAAGCTTGTTTTTCTTTAGACTTTTCCAAACTCCCGGATAATGGACTTGTTCATAGTTCAAATTCAACATGAATCTCGTCATCAAGACATTAAATTTCTTTACGATATTTATAATATATTTATTCCCGGTATATTTAAAGTTAAATCGTTTACTCCTTATCGTATTTCAGGTATGTATATATATATAAATTATAATTTGATTACTTTAAAATATATACATATATATATTTATATAAAAAATTTGTAAATAATATAAATAAACAATAGTTAAATTGCTAATCATAAATATATAAGAAAAAATTTTAAAATTTAAATTTTACATTTAATTTTTCTTATTTTAATTTTGCTGCAATGAAAACAAGCTTTTTTAATTTAAAATTAGTTCTTCTTTAACTACTATAAGCTGCTCATGAATTTATAGGAACACCGTGTGTTAAAATTATTTAAAATATACATAATTATACATATTTATGTGTAATTATACAGTTTATATTATTATAATAGGATTCATTATGTGGCGCAATCTAGAACTTATAGTTCCTCATAATGCATTTTGGACGAGTATCAACACTTATGTAAACACGAGGTAAGTGACAAACATATATTGTAATATAATAATTATATATCATAAAAAAATATACTGGAAAATATATTTAAAAAAAAAAAATGTATCCATATAAACTTTTCTAAACAAAAGATAAAAAGATATACCTTAAGTGCATGAAAATCTTATGAGTATCCAAACTTGCGTATTTAACAAACAAAATTTTTCAAAATAAAAAATTGGTAAAAGCTGATAAAAAATTAAATCTATCAACAAAATAGTTAACAAAAACAGACGAGATCAATTATAATAAGAATACATATACACAAGTAGACAGATAAAGTACACAATAATATATATTGTACTTTTTTAAATATAAAACACTAAAACATGCCAATAAAATTATTAAGTAATTAATTGAAAAAATAAAATTATAGAGCATGATATATATTAAAGCATTATTTTATGCATTATTTACTGACCTAAACTTTATTCTATAAAAAATCAACTGCTGCTTTAAATTGATCTTTATAAGAGTCAAAATTAATATTAATATCAAAATGAAAGTCATTCGAGCTATATTCGTTAAAATAAATAATTTTATTTTCATTTATTTCTTAATGTGAATCAATTATATTGTATGTAGCATTAATTTCCACAATATTGAATTTTACAGGTTGGCATATTTCAATTTGACACATCCCGATGATCTATGGAACATTATGCAGACTGACATAGATAAATTAAAAATTGAGACCCTATTTTATACCCATCACTTATACTACCGAAACGAAACTCAATTTTAACATAAGTATACCAACTATCGATTATTGTTTAACAGAGTCAAATCCGGAGTTAAATATACCTATTAATGCTAAAGATAAATGGATCATTGTCAACATACAACAAACTGGTAAATATTAAATTATAATAGTATTCTTATTACTATCCTTATTTTCCCTTTTATTATACAAAAAATTATCTTTATTATATATTTCAATTTTAATTAATTAATCTATATATATAAGTGCCGTCCGTCTGTCTGTCTGTATGTACGCGAACTCCTTCCACATTTGTGGACCGATTTTTGTTAAACAAGTACCAAAATGTTGCAAATTTTTCGGGGGTGGCTGCTGTGGGGTTTATTTTAATTTAAAAAAAATTTTTTTTTTTCTCAAAGAGGAGGGTATGTTTTCCTGAAAATAATTTTTTTACAGATTTTTACGCCATTTACGCCAATGTGTTTAGGGTGTTCCAAAACATTGTATGTGGGTGGTTGCGTGGGTTTTGCCCACCCACGCAACCACCCAAAAAACCAACCAACGCACTTATACATTTGTTCACCGATTTTCAATAAATTCGTAAAAAAATTCAGCAAATTTTTCGGTGATGGCTACTATATGTGATTTTTTTAACCCACCCTCGCAACCACCCACGCACCCACCTACGCACTCATACATTTGTTAACCGATTTTCAATAAATTGGTTCCAAAATTTCGCTAATTATTCGGGGATGGCTACTATATGTGATTTTTTTTGTTTTACACCTTCACCCACGCACCCACCCAAGCAATCACATATTTATTAACCGATGTTTTCGAAATTGGTAGTAAAATTTTCGATATTTTTAAGGGATGACCATTATGGTTATTTTAAAGTTTAGCCCACCCACGCAACCACCCACGCACCCACCTACGCAATCATATATTTTTTCATCTATTTGCATGAAATTGGTAACAAAATTTATCAAATTTTTCGGGGATGGTTATTATATGTGATTTTTTTTAACAAACCCTCGCAACCACCCACGCACCCACCCACGTACTAATACATTTGTTCACTGATTTTCACGAAATTGGTGAACGATTCGAAATTGGTATTAAAATTTTCAAATTTTTAATTTTTAAAGTTTTGCTAACCCACGCAACCACCCACACACCCACCCACGCACTCATAAATTTGTTAACCGATTTTCACGAAATTGGTACCAAAATTTCGAAAATTATTCGGGGATGACTATTATATGTGATTTTTTTAGTTTTGTCTACTTACGCACCCACCCACGCATCCACACATTTATTAAACGATTTTTACTAAATTGGTACTAAAATTTCGCAAATTTTTCAAAGATGGTTACTGTATGTGATTTTTTTTAAGTTTTGTCTACATACGCACCCACCAACGCACCCACTCACGCATTTACAAATTTATTGACCGATTTTCAAGAAATTGGTAGCAAAATTTAGCAAATTTATTAGAGATGGCTACTATGTGGTTTTTTTTAATTTTACACCCCAACTCACCCACCCACGCATCTACTCACGCGCGTGCGCATTTAAAAAATGTTATTTTATGTTAAAAAACTTTGTAGTTATAAAAGAGAAACATATAATTTTAATAAAATCATCTTTTGGTAGTGGCGTGATTGTTAAATGGTGTTATTAAGTAAGAGCATTTATTTATTAATGTATTGTTTTTTTTAAATCGTAAAAATTTTTAAATTATTTTGTTCAGTGAGATTTTGCAAAAATCACCCCTTAGAGGTGATGAGTTTTATTTACATGTCATTTCAGAAATGACTATCTATCTATCTATATCTATATATATAAGTAGCTGGTTTCACATATTAAATGTCATCATTGATCAAACGAATACAAATCAATTTGAAAATACAATCATGGAAGAAAATAATATACCGAAAGAAATAGAAAAAGAAATTGAAGAATTTCTAAATGGTAAATATAAATAATAATTAATTTATTTAAATAATATTTTTTTTTTAATTTGTTAATTGTTTTATTTAAATTAATATATTATCACATTAACATATAATCTAATATATTTTTTAATTAAAAAATTTCAGTACTTGAAGATGATCAAATTAATACAAATGAATTTGAAAATTCAATTGTGGAAGAAAATAATATACCGAAAGAAATAGAAAATGTTCTGATAAATGAAACAAATGGATTTGAAATTAAAAATATAACTATGAATCAATTAAATATATCAACAGAAATTGAAGAATTTCAAAATGGTAAAAATATAAACAATAATTAATTTATTTAAATAAAATGATATTTTTTTATAAATTTGTCAATCGTTTTATTTAAATTAATATTATTACATATATATAAAGATATAACCTAATCTATATATATAAATAAAAAATTTCAGTACTTGAAGATGGGCTAGATCATGTATTAATAATGGCATTAGAAGAATTTGAAAAACGAGAGGAGCTAAAGAAGGAGGAGTGTATGAAGAATGAATTTAAAGATAAATTTCAGAAAAAAAATAAAAAGCGGAAAGAAGATAATAATGACAATGATGAAAAAAAGGATAAAAAAATTAAAAAAATATAATTTGGTATAAAATAATTATTTAAATTATTAAATATGTGTATTTTTTACATGTTTAGATATTTAATAAAAATTATATATTAAAAATTTTTATTTGTTAATTATTATTTAATAAAATTCGCTGCTTTTTAAATTTCTATACGCTAATTTAATTATTTTTTCAAAATTAATAGAATAAATATTACAACTTTTGTTTGAGATATGCCCAAATATAATATTAATAATTAAATTTTCTACAATTTGCAATATGGGATACGTAACAATAACAGTAATATTATATGTAAAAATTATAGTTTACAAAAATTAATTTAAAAAAATTAATAAACTAACATCATAAATAATAAAAATAACAAACAATAATAAAACTAAAAAACTAATAAATAAATAATAAAAAAAATAATATTTATAATATTAATAACAATAAAATATTTATATGTAAGATGTGATTTGCCAGTCGAATTTTTAAACAAGGTTTAAGATTTTATTGACCAACACTGACTAAAATTAATTCTTATATTATAAGACTTTATTTGGGAATAATCTCAATTCGAGATTTATTTCCCGACTCCCCTCTAACCCCCCTATAAAATTATAGGCGAGAAAAATATAGATCCGAAAGTCGCTGAATCGGGAATCGAACCCGAGACCTTTCGCTTGCCGGGCGACTGCTCTCCCAAGAGAGCATCTCTACCTACCTACCTACCTACCTACCTACCTACCTACCTACCTACCTACCTACCTACCTACCTACCTACCTACCTACCTACCTACCTACCTACCTACCTACCTACCTACCTACCTACCTACCTACCTACCTACCTACCTACCTACCTACCTACCTACCTACCTACCTACCTACCTACCTACCTACCTACCTACCTACCTACCTACCTACCTACCTACCTACCTACCTACCTACCTACCTACCTACCTACCTACCTACCTACCTACCTACCTACCTACCTACCTACCTACCTACCTACCTACCTACCTACCTACCTACCTACCTACCTACCTACCTACCTACCTACCTACCTACCTACCTACCTACCTACCTACCTACCTACCTACCTACCTACCTACCTACCTACCTACCTACCTACCTACCTACCTACCTACCTACCTACCTACCTACCTACCTACCTACCTACCTACCTACCTACCTACCTACCTACCTACCTACCTACCTACCTACCTACCTACCTACCTACCTACCTACCTACCTACCTACCTACCTACCTACCTACCTACCTACCTACCTACCTACCTACCTACCTACCTACCTACCTACCTACCTACCTACCTACCTACCTACCTACCTACCTACCTACCTACCTACCTACCTACCTACCTACCTACCTACCTACCTACCTACCTACCTACCTACCTACCTACCTACCTACCTACCTACCTACCTACCTACCTACCTACCTACCTACCTACCTACCTACCTACCTACCTACCTACCTACCTACCTACCTACCTACCTACCTACCTACCTACCTACCTACCTACCTACCTACCTACCTACCTACCTACCTACCTACCTACCTACCTACCTACCTACCTACCTACCTACCTACCTACCTACCTACCTACCTACCTACCTACCTACCTACCTACCTACCTACCTACCTACCTACCTACCTACCTACCTACCTACCTACCTACCTACCTACCTACCTACCTACCTACCTACCTACCTACCTACCTACCTACCTACCTACCTACCTACCTACCTACCTACCTACCTACCTACCTACCTACCTACCTACCTACCTACCTACCTACCTACCTACCTACCTACCTACCTACCTACCTACCTACCTACCTACCTACCTACCTACCTACCTACCTACCTACCTACCTACCTACCTACCTACCTACCTACCTACCTACCTACCTACCTACCTACCTACCTACCTACCTACCTACCTACCTACCTACCTACCTACCTACCTACCTACCTACCTACCTACCTACCTACCTACCTACCTACCTACCTACCTACCTACCTACCTACCTACCTACCTACCTACCTACCTACCTACCTACCTACCTACCTACCTACCTACCTACCTACCTACCTACCTACCTACCTACCTACCTACCTACCTACCTACCTACCTACCTACCTACCTACCTACCTACCTACCTACCTACCTACCTACCTACCTACCTACCTACCTACCTACCTACCTACCTACCTACCTACCTACCTACCTACCTACCTACCTACCTACCTACCTACCTACCTACCTACCTACCTACCTACCTACCTACCTACCTACCTACCTACCTACCTACCTACCTACCTACCTACCTACCTACCTACCTACCTACCTACCTACCTACCTACCTACCTACCTACCTACCTACCTACCTACCTACCTACCTACCTACCTACCTACCTACCTACCTACCTACCTACCTACCTACCTACCTACCTACCTACCTACCTACCTACCTACCTACCTACCTACCTACCTACCTACCTACCTACCTACCTACCTACCTACCTACCTACCTACCTACCTACCTACCTACCTACCTACCTACCTACCTACCTACCTACCTACCTACCTACCTACCTACCTACCTACCTACCTACCTACCTACCTACCTACCTACCTACCTACCTACCTACCTACCTACCTACCTACCTACCTACCTACCTACCTACCTACCTACCTACCTACCTACCTACCTACCTACCTACCTACCTACCTACCTACCTACCTACCTACCTACCTACCTACCTACCTACCTACCTACCTACCTACCTACCTACCTACCTACCTACCTACCTACCTACCTACCTACCTACCTACCTACCTACCTACCTACCTACCTACCTACCTACCTACCTACCTACCTACCTACCTACCTACCTACCTACCTACCTACCTACCTACCTACCTACCTACCTACCTACCTACCTACCTACCTACCTACCTACCTACCTACCTACCTACCTACCTACCTACCTACCTACCTACCTACCTACCTACCTACCTACCTACCTACCTACCTACCTACCTACCTACCTACCTACCTACCTACCTACCTACCTACCTACCTACCTACCTACCTACCTACCTACCTACCTACCTACCTACCTACCTACCTACCTACCTACCTACCTACCTACCTACCTACCTACCTACCTACCTACCTACCTACCTACCTACCTACCTACCTACCTACCTACCTACCTACCTACCTACCTACCTACCTACCTACCTACCTACCTACCTACCTACCTACCTACCTACCTACCTACCTACCTACCTACCTACCTACCTACCTACCTACCTACCTACCTACCTACCTACCTACCTACCTACCTACCTACCTACCTACCTACCTACCTACCTACCTACCTACCTACCTACCTACCTACCTACCTACCTACCTACCTACCTACCTACCTACCTACCTACCTACCTACCTACCTACCTACCTACCTACCTACCTACCTACCTACCTACCTACCTACCTACCTACCTACCTACCTACCTACCTACCTACCTACCTACCTACCTACCTACCTACCTACCTACCTACCTACCTACCTACCTACCTACCTACCTACCTACCTACCTACCTACCTACCTACCTACCTACCTACCTACCTACCTACCTACCTACCTACCTACCTACCTACCTACCTACCTACCTACCTACCTACCTACCTACCTACCTACCTACCTACCTACCTACCTACCTACCTACCTACCTACCTACCTACCTACCTACCTACCTACCTACCTACCTACCTACCTACCTACCTACCTACCTACCTACCTACCTACCTACCTACCTACCTACCTACCTACCTACCTACCTACCTACCTACCTACCTACCTACCTACCTACCTACCTACCTACCTACCTACCTACCTACCTACCTACCTACCTACCTACCTACCTACCTACCTACCTACCTACCTACCTACCTACCTACCTACCTACCTACCTACCTACCTACCTACCTACCTACCTACCTACCTACCTACCTACCTACCTACCTACCTACCTACCTACCTACCTACCTACCTACCTACCTACCTACCTACCTACCTACCTACCTACCTACCTACCTACCTACCTACCTACCTACCTACCTACCTACCTACCTACCTACCTACCTACCTACCTACCTACCTACCTACCTACCTACCTACCTACCTACCTACCTACCTACCTACCTACCTACCTACCTACCTACCTACCTACCTACCTACCTACCTACCTACCTACCTACCTACCTACCTACCTACCTACCTACCTACCTACCTACCTACCTACCTACCTACCTACCTACCTACCTACCTACCTACCTACCTACCTACCTACCTACCTACCTACCTACCTACCTACCTACCTACCTACCTACCTACCTACCTACCTACCTACCTACCTACCTACCTACCTACCTACCTACCTACCTACCTACCTACCTACCTACCTACCTACCTACCTACCTACCTACCTACCTACCTACCTACCTACCTACCTACCTACCTACCTACCTACCTACCTACCTACCTACCTACCTACCTACCTACCTACCTACCTACCTACCTACCTACCTACCTACCTACCTACCTACCTACCTACCTACCTACCTACCTACCTACCTACCTACCTACCTACCTACCTACCTACCTACCTACCTACCTACCTACCTACCTACCTACCTACCTACCTACCTACCTACCTACCTACCTACCTACCTACCTACCTACCTACCTACCTACCTACCTACCTACCTACCTACCTACCTACCTACCTACCTACCTACCTACCTACCTACCTACCTACCTACCTACCTACCTACCTACCTACCTACCTACCTACCTACCTACCTACCTACCTACCTACCTACCTACCTACCTACCTACCTACCTACCTACCTACCTACCTACCTACCTACCTACCTACCTACCTACCTACCTACCTACCTACCTACCTACCTACCTACCTACCTACCTACCTACCTACCTACCTACCTACCTACCTACCTACCTACCTACCTACCTACCTACCTACCTACCTACCTACCTACCTACCTACCTACCTACCTACCTACCTACCTACCTACCTACCTACCTACCTACCTACCTACCTACCTACCTACCTACCTACCTACCTACCTACCTACCTACCTACCTACCTACCTACCTACCTACCTACCTACCTACCTACCTACCTACCTACCTACCTACCTACCTACCTACCTACCTACCTACCTACCTACCTACCTACCTACCTACCTACCTACCTACCTACCTACCTACCTACCTACCTACCTACCTACCTACCTACCTACCTACCTACCTACCTACCTACCTACCTACCTACCTACCTACCTACCTACCTACCTACCTACCTACCTACCTACCTACCTACCTACCTACCTACCTACCTACCTACCTACCTACCTACCTACCTACCTACCTACCTACCTACCTACCTACCTACCTACCTACCTACCTACCTACCTACCTACCTACCTACCTACCTACCTACCTACCTACCTACCTACCTACCTACCTACCTACCTACCTACCTACCTACCTACCTACCTACCTACCTACCTACCTACCTACCTACCTACCTACCTACCTACCTACCTACCTACCTACCTACCTACCTACCTACCTACCTACCTACCTACCTACCTACCTACCTACCTACCTACCTACCTACCTACCTACCTACCTACCTACCTACCTACCTACCTACCTACCTACCTACCTACCTACCTACCTACCTACCTACCTACCTACCTACCTACCTACCTACCTACCTACCTACCTACCTACCTACCTACCTACCTACCTACCTACCTACCTACCTACCTACCTACCTACCTACCTACCTACCTACCTACCTACCTACCTACCTACCTACCTACCTACCTACCTACCTACCTACCTACCTACCTACCTACCTACCTACCTACCTACCTACCTACCTACCTACCTACCTACCTACCTACCTACCTACCTACCTACCTACCTACCTACCTACCTACCTACCTACCTACCTACCTACCTACCTACCTACCTACCTACCTACCTACCTACCTACCTACCTACCTACCTACCTACCTACCTACCTACCTACCTACCTACCTACCTACCTACCTACCTACCTACCTACCTACCTACCTACCTACCTACCTACCTACCTACCTACCTACCTACCTACCTACCTACCTACCTACCTACCTACCTACCTACCTACCTACCTACCTACCTACCTACCTACCTACCTACCTACCTACCTACCTACCTACCTACCTACCTACCTACCTACCTACCTACCTACCTACCTACCTACCTACCTACCTACCTACCTACCTACCTACCTACCTACCTACCTACCTACCTACCTACCTACCTACCTACCTACCTACCTACCTACCTACCTACCTACCTACCTACCTACCTACCTACCTACCTACCTACCTACCTACCTACCTACCTACCTACCTACCTACCTACCTACCTACCTACCTACCTACCTACCTACCTACCTACCTACCTACCTACCTACCTACCTACCTACCTACCTACCTACCTACCTACCTACCTACCTACCTACCTACCTACCTACCTACCTACCTACCTACCTACCTACCTACCTACCTACCTACCTACCTACCTACCTACCTACCTACCTACCTACCTACCTACCTACCTACCTACCTACCTACCTACCTACCTACCTACCTACCTACCTACCTACCTACCTACCTACCTACCTACCTACCTACCTACCTACCTACCTACCTACCTACCTACCTACCTACCTACCTACCTACCTACCTACCTACCTACCTACCTACCTACCTACCTACCTACCTACCTACCTACCTACCTACCTACCTACCTACCTACCTACCTACCTACCTACCTACCTACCTACCTACCTACCTACCTACCTACCTACCTACCTACCTACCTACCTACCTACCTACCTACCTACCTACCTACCTACCTACCTACCTACCTACCTACCTACCTACCTACCTACCTACCTACCTACCTACCTACCTACCTACCTACCTACCTACCTACCTACCTACCTACCTACCTACCTACCTACCTACCTACCTACCTACCTACCTACCTACCTACCTACCTACCTACCTACCTACCTACCTACCTACCTACCTACCTACCTACCTACCTACCTACCTACCTACCTACCTACCTACCTACCTACCTACCTACCTACCTACCTACCTACCTACCTACCTACCTACCTACCTACCTACCTACCTACCTACCTACCTACCTACCTACCTACCTACCTACCTACCTACCTACCTACCTACCTACCTACCTACCTACCTACCTACCTACCTACCTACCTACCTACCTACCTACCTACCTACCTACCTACCTACCTACCTACCTACCTACCTACCTACCTACCTACCTACCTACCTACCTACCTACCTACCTACCTACCTACCTACCTACCTACCTACCTACCTACCTACCTACCTACCTACCTACCTACCTACCTACCTACCTACCTACCTACCTACCTACCTACCTACCTACCTACCTACCTACCTACCTACCTACCTACCTACCTACCTACCTACCTACCTACCTACCTACCTACCTACCTACCTACCTACCTACCTACCTACCTACCTACCTACCTACCTACCTACCTACCTACCTACCTACCTACCTACCTACCTACCTACCTACCTACCTACCTACCTACCTACCTACCTACCTACCTACCTACCTACCTACCTACCTACCTACCTACCTACCTACCTACCTACCTACCTACCTACCTACCTACCTACCTACCTACCTACCTACCTACCTACCTACCTACCTACCTACCTACCTACCTACCTACCTACCTACCTACCTACCTACCTACCTACCTACCTACCTACCTACCTACCTACCTACCTACCTACCTACCTACCTACCTACCTACCTACCTACCTACCTACCTACCTACCTACCTACCTACCTACCTACCTACCTACCTACCTACCTACCTACCTACCTACCTACCTACCTACCTACCTACCTACCTACCTACCTACCTACCTACCTACCTACCTACCTACCTACCTACCTACCTACCTACCTACCTACCTACCTACCTACCTACCTACCTACCTACCTACCTACCTACCTACCTACCTACCTACCTACCTACCTACCTACCTACCTACCTACCTACCTACCTACCTACCTACCTACCTACCTACCTACCTACCTACCTACCTACCTACCTACCTACCTACCTACCTACCTACCTACCTACCTACCTACCTACCTACCTACCTACCTACCTACCTACCTACCTACCTACCTACCTACCTACCTACCTACCTACCTACCTACCTACCTACCTACCTACCTACCTACCTACCTACCTACCTACCTACCTACCTACCTACCTACCTACCTACCTACCTACCTACCTACCTACCTACCTACCTACCTACCTACCTACCTACCTACCTACCTACCTACCTACCTACCTACCTACCTACCTACCTACCTACCTACCTACCTACCTACCTACCTACCTACCTACCTACCTACCTACCTACCTACCTACCTACCTACCTACCTACCTACCTACCTACCTACCTACCTACCTACCTACCTACCTACCTACCTACCTACCTACCTACCTACCTACCTACCTACCTACCTACCTACCTACCTACCTACCTACCTACCTACCTACCTACCTACCTACCTACCTACCTACCTACCTACCTACCTACCTACCTACCTACCTACCTACCTACCTACCTACCTACCTACCTACCTACCTACCTACCTACCTACCTACCTACCTACCTACCTACCTACCTACCTACCTACCTACCTACCTACCTACCTACCTACCTACCTACCTACCTACCTACCTACCTACCTACCTACCTACCTACCTACCTACCTACCTACCTACCTACCTACCTACCTACCTACCTACCTACCTACCTACCTACCTACCTACCTACCTACCTACCTACCTACCTACCTACCTACCTACCTACCTACCTACCTACCTACCTACCTACCTACCTACCTACCTACCTACCTACCTACCTACCTACCTACCTACCTACCTACCTACCTACCTACCTACCTACCTACCTACCTACCTACCTACCTACCTACCTACCTACCTACCTACCTACCTACCTACCTACCTACCTACCTACCTACCTACCTACCTACCTACCTACCTACCTACCTACCTACCTACCTACCTACCTACCTACCTACCTACCTACCTACCTACCTACCTACCTACCTACCTACCTACCTACCTACCTACCTACCTACCTACCTACCTACCTACCTACCTACCTACCTACCTACCTACCTACCTACCTACCTACCTACCTACCTACCTACCTACCTACCTACCTACCTACCTACCTACCTACCTACCTACCTACCTACCTACCTACCTACCTACCTACCTACCTACCTACCTACCTACCTACCTACCTACCTACCTACCTACCTACCTACCTACCTACCTACCTACCTACCTACCTACCTACCTACCTACCTACCTACCTACCTACCTACCTACCTACCTACCTACCTACCTACCTACCTACCTACCTACCTACCTACCTACCTACCTACCTACCTACCTACCTACCTACCTACCTACCTACCTACCTACCTACCTACCTACCTACCTACCTACCTACCTACCTACCTACCTACCTACCTACCTACCTACCTACCTACCTACCTACCTAACCTACCTACCTACCTACCTACCTACCTACCTACCTACCTACCTACCTACCTACCTACCTACCTACCTACCTACCTACCTACCTACCTACCTACCTACCTACCTACCTACCTACCTACCTACCTACCTACCTACCTACCTACCTACCTACCTACCTACCTACCTACCTACCTACCTACCTACCTACCTACCTACCTACCTACCTACCTACCTACCTACCTACTACCTACCTACCTACCTACCTACCTACCTACCTACCTACCTACCTACCTACCTACCTACCTACCTACCTACCTACCTACCTACCTACCTACCTACCTACCTACCTACCTACCTACCTACCTACCTACCTACCTACCTACCTACCTACCTACCTACCTACCTACCTACCTACCTACCTACCTACCTACCTACCTACCTACCTACCTACCTACCTACCTACCTACCTACCTACCTACCTACCTACCTACCTACCTACCTACCTACCTACCTACCTACCTACCTACCTACCTACCTACCTACCTACCTACCTACCTACCTACCTACCTACCTACCTACCTACCTACCTACCTACCTACCTACCTACCTACCTACCTACCTACCTACCTACCTACCTACCTACCTACCTACCTACCTACCTACTACCTACCTACCTACCTACCTACCTACCTACCTACCTACCTACCTACCTACCTACCTACCTACCTACCTACCTACCTACCTACCTACCTACCTACCTACCTACCTACCTACCTACCTACCTACCTACCTACCTACCTACCTACCTACCTACCTACCTACCTACCTACCTACCTACCTACCTACCTACCTACCTACCTACCTACCTACCTACCTACCTACCTACCTACCTACCTACCTACCTACCTACCTACCTACCTACCTACCTACCTACCTACCTACCTACCTACCTACCTACCTACCTACCTACCTACCTACCTACCTACCTACCTACCTACCTACCTACCTACCTACCTACCTACCTACCTACCTACCTACCTACCTACCTACCTACCTACCTACCTACCTACCTACCTACCTACCTACCTACCTACCTACCTACCTACCTACCTACCTACCTACCTACCTACCTACCTACCTACCTACCTACCTACCTACCTACCTACCTACCTACCTACCTACCTACCTACTACCTACCTACCTACCTACCTACCTACCTACCTACCTACCTACCTACCTACCTACCTACCTACCTACCTACCTACCTACCTACCTACCTACCTACCTACCTACCTACCTACCTACCTACCTACCTACCTACCTACCTACCTACCTACCTACCTACCTACCTACCTACCTAC
This sequence comes from Prenolepis imparis, assembly GCF_030444845.1. Classification (NCBI taxonomy): domain Eukaryota; kingdom Metazoa; phylum Arthropoda; class Insecta; order Hymenoptera; family Formicidae; genus Prenolepis; species Prenolepis imparis. The sequence goes on along the minus strand of NW_028141172.1, from coordinate 9,165,256 downwards.
TACCTACCTACCTACCTACCTACCTACCTACCTACCTACCTACCTACCTACCTACCTACCTACCTACCTACCTACCTACCTACCTACCTACCTACCTACCTACCTACCTACCTACCTACCTACCTACCTACCTACCTACCTACCTACCTACCTACCTACCTACCTACCTACCTACCTACCTACCTACCTACCTACCTACCTACCTACCTACCTACCTACCTACCTACCTACCTACCTACCTACCTACCTACCTACCTACCTACCTACCTACCTACCTACCTACCTACCTACCTACCTACCTACCTACCTACCTACCTACCTACCTACCTACCTACCTACCTACCTACCTACTACCTACCTACCTACCTACCTACCTACCTACCTACCTACCTACCTACCTACCTACCTACCTACCTACCTACCTACCTACCTACCTACCTACCTACCTACCTACCTACCTACCTACCTACCTACCTACCTACCTACCTACCTACCTACCTACCTACCTACCTACCTACCTACCTACCTACCTACCTACCTACCTACC